>NC_084747.1:19477279-19627279 GCF_033978785.1 Entelurus aequoreus | reverse complement strand
TCTCCCAGTTTAGACAATAAATGTGATTTATAAATTGAATAAAAGACAACGATGCCATTTCATTAGCTAAACACGATAAACAACAATTAAAATAGCAATTTAGTCTAGCATGATGACGAAGAATTTGGACATACCGGCTAACAGGAAGTAGCTTTCTTTTACACACAAACCTCCCAGTTTAGACCGTAAATAGTCCCCAAAAGCAACGATGCCATTTTATTAGCTGAACACAATAAACAAACATTAAAATAGCAATTTAGCTTAGCATGATGACTGAGCATTTGGACATACCAGCTAACAGGAAGTAGCTTTCTTTTACACACAAATCTCCTAGTTTAGACAATAAATAGTCCCCAAAAGCAACACAAATAAAAGACAACAGTGCCATTTTATTAGCTAAACGCGATAGATAATAATGAAAAAAGCAATTTAGCTTAAAATGACGACTACATTTTTGGACATGACGGCTAACAGGAAGTAGCTTTCTTTCGCACACAAATCTCCTAGTTTAGTCATTAAAAATCACTGAAAGCAACACAAATAAAAGACAAACGTCATAAAAGAGTGCTAAAGATTGTTGATATGTTTGTAATAAGTCGCTATTAATGCTGATAAACACAATAAAAAAATAGCACTTTAGCTTAGCATAATGACTGAGGAATTTTTTTTACGCACACATTTATTTTGTATGATCGTACCAAAGAAGGCCTGAGATGTTGAAAGACGCGTGATTGTCGATACGTTTGTAATAAGTTGCTACTTTATTCGAACAACGCGATAAACAAAAATGAAAATAACACTTTAGCTTAGCATGACAAGCTAACAGGAAGTACACGGCTTTCTTTCACACACAAAGTCATCCTAAAGGTTTAGAATAATGTCAGACGTGCTAAAAAGGGTGTTTTTGTTGTTGAATTTTGTGTAATGTCTCAGCAAAAGGGACAAGCGGTAGAAAATGGATGGATGGATGGATCTCAGTCTAAGTGTGAATGGTTTTTGTGTGGGCGTAACGAGCGTGACAAAGAGACAACTTTTATTTTGGCAGCTGGGACTTGAAAGGGTAAGGGGGAGGGGGGCGAAGTCTGAGACCCACAGGAGCTTTGTGAGCCACCTCGCACACCAAAACCTCCCTGAGTCACTTGGCTTAATTACATTGAAAACGGGACGGCAATAAAAGCGGGAGTGTAGACCGAGGACCACATCAGGCTGGTGCACTTTATGAGGACTCCAAATCACCACTTAGACTTCTGGAGGAGTCCACATAAGACCTGAAACCTAAAAATGGCAAAGTCCAGAGTCGGCTGATTTTCATTACACACACACACACACACACACACACACACACACACACACACACACACACACACACACACACACACACACACACACACACACACGCATTCTTGTATTTCATACCTTCTTGAGACCTGAGAAAAATGCCTACCTCTTTAGGACCACCCTTTCTAGATATATAAAGATTTGTACTTACAACATTAATAATATATACATACTATGCAAATATAAAAAAGCTTGTTGTGAAAAATGAGTTGAAATTTCACAAGAAAAAGGTCACAATTTCACAAGAAAAATTTAGAATTTTGGCAGTATTATAACAAAAGTCGTCATTTTACTCAACGCAAGTCAAAACCGAACATTTGTGCAATATCATGATAAAAGTTGGAATTTTACTCAATAACAGTCGCAATTTTAAAGAAAAAGCTAAAAATATTGGCAATTTTATAAAAAGAGTCGAAATTTTACTCGACAAAAGTCACAATTTTATAAGAAAACTTAAAAACATTGGCAATATTATAATATTAATTGGAATTTTACTTAGCAAAATTATGACAAAAGTCATCATTTTACTCAAAGAATGTCACAAGTTCACAAGAACAACAAAAAAATTGGCAACATTTTGGTAAAAGTCAGAATTTTATATGACAAACGTCACCATTTTGCATTAAAAAGTCATCATTTTACATTAAAAAGTAATAATTTCACAAGAAAATATTGCAATATTACAGAAACAGAAAGAATATGAGAAATTGTTCCCAATTTTATTTAAAAAAAAGTTGACACTTTGTGAGAAAAAGACTGCTTTTGTTAGCAATTTTATGAAAAGAGTCTAAATTTTACTCGACAAAAGTCACAATTTTATAAGAAAACTTGAAAACGTTGGCAATGTTATAATATTAATCGGAATTTTACTTAGCAAAATTATGACAAAAGTCATAATTTTACTCAAAGAATGTCACAATTTCACAAGAACAACAACAAAATTGGCAATATTGTGATAAAAGTCAGAATTTTATATGACAAATGTCACCATTTTGCATTAAAAAGTCAGAATTTTACATGAAAAAAGTCATAATTTCACAAGAAAATATTGCCATATTACAGAAACAGAAAGAATATGAGAAATTGTTCCCAATTTTATAAAAAAAAAAGTTGAAACATTGTGAGAAAAAGACTGCTTTTGTTGGCAATTTTATGAAAAGAGTCGTAATTTTACTAGACAAAAGTCACAATTTTATAAGAAAACTTAAAAACGTTGGCAATATTATAATATTAATCGGAATTTTACTCTAGCAAAAATGATGACAAAAGTCATCATTTTACTCAAAGAATGTCACAATTTCACAAGAACAAAAATATTGGCAATATTGTGATGAAAGTCCGAATTTTATATGACAAGTGTCACCATTTTGCATTAAAAAGTAATAATTTTACATTAAAAAAGTAATAATTTCACAAGAAAATATTGCAATATTACAGAAACAGAAAGAATATGAGAAATTGTTCACAATTTAATTTTCAAAAAATTGACACATTTATTTGTAATTTTTAAAAAATTTGTTGTTTGTAATTGGTTTTTAATCTTCATTATTTACTTCAAGTTATGACAGTATGTCTCTATATACATATTTATTTATGTTTTTAAAATTAAATTTTGGCCAAAGGGGGCGCATTTTAATTTCTTACACACACTTGTTATTTCATATGTTGGCCAGAGGGGGAGCACTTCAAATCTTTACACACACTAGTTATGTCATATGTTGACCAGAAGGGGGAGCACTTTTAAAAGCGACACACAGTCAATTTGAAAAATCCCTCCTTTTTGGGACCACCCTCATTTTGACCAGCAGGGGTGCAAATGAGACATTCTCTATTAGATGCAATGTTATTGGGACCATGGTTTATGTCATCACTTGTTCACACCTCCTCATATGGCAGCTACTTTTCCTTCTTGGTGTCTCAAGAAGGGTAGAAATACAAGAACACACACACACACACACACACACACACACACACACACACACACTATACACCCCCCACCCCCCTTTTACGAGGCGTGGAAGCGGGCCAACAAACGACACAAGATCTCAATTAGGAGCAGCGAGCGCCAGCCCCGGGTTCCGAGCGCGTGCCAAGTCCAGTAAATATTGGATGAGGTGACTCCAAGTTGCTGACACGGAAGCAGGAAGAAAACACAAAGCAGAAGGCGAGACGTCACAACAAGGCGGTCTTGAGAAAGAACAGAGACAGGGTGCACTTCCTCCACGTGCCACTAGGTGCTGCTTCTGAAAGTCCAGCCTTGTCCAGAACTGTTCCAAATTAAAGACGGGGGCCATTTGGATACGAACATGCTTACGTTAGCATGCTAACAGTTAGCTTATGTCACGTACCATGTTATATGGCAGAAAAACTAATTAAGAGAGTTAGCATGATAATGTTAGCATGCTAGCATGCCAACATTACCATGCTAACAGTTAGCTTATGTCACGTACCAAGTTGTAAGACTCTGAGCTGTACAGCAGAAAAACTGGTGAAAATAGTTAGCATGCTAATTTTAGCATGCTAGTATGCCAAAATTACCATGCTAAGAGTTAGCTTATGTCTCATACAGTGAGGTGTATGGTGGCAAAATATGCCAAAAGAGTAGACACGTTAATTTAAGCAGGCTAGCATGCCAATATTTGCACAATAGCATGCTAACATTAACATTCAAACAGTTAGCACATGTCACGTGCCAAGTTATATGACTCTTAAGGTGTATGGTGGAAAAAAATGGCTAAAACGTTAGCATGCTAACAGTTAGCATATGTTAAGTGCCAAGTTAGAAAGACTCTGAGGTGTATGGCGGTAAACATGTCCAAAAAGTTAGCACGCTAATGTTAGCACGTTAGTATGCTATTGTTAACATGCTAACAGTTAGCACATGTAACGCACCAATCAATGACTCAGGGGTGTACGGTCACCATTCGTGTGTATGAAAATTAAAATGGAAATAGCACTTTAGCTTAGCATGACAAATCAGCATTTGGACATGGCGGTGAACAGGAAGTACCTTTTTTTCACACAAATCTCTGAGTTTAGTCATTAAAAAGTCACTGACAGCAACACAATTAGAAGACAACATCATAAAAGAGTGCAAAAGATTGATATGTTTGTAAAAAGTCGCTAAAAATGTTGATGAACACAATCAACCAAATAGCACTTTAGCTTAGTTTGATGAGTGAGCATTTGGACATGGCAGCTAACAGGAAGTAGCTTTCTTTCACACACAAATCTCCTAGTTTAGTCATTAAAAAGTCACCTAAAACAACACAATAAAACACGTTATGAAAAATGGTAGGGATTGTTGACATGTTTGTAAAAAGTTGCTATTAATGTTGATGAACACAATAAACAAAAATAGCATTTTAGCTTAGCATGATGACTAAGCATTTGAACATGGCGGCTAACAGGAAGTAGCTTTCTTTCACACACAAATCTCCTAGTTTAGTCATTAAAAAGTCACCTAAAACAACACAAAAAATACAACCTTGTAAAAGAGTTCTGAGGATTGTTGATATGTTTGTAATAAATCGCTATTAATGTTGATAAACAGAATAAACAAAAATAGCACTTTAGCTTAGCATGATGACTAAGCATTTGGACATGGCTGGCTAACAGGAAGTAGCTTTCTTTCACACACAGATCTCCTAGTTTAGTCATTAAAAAGTCACCTAAAACAACACAATAAAACACAATGTTATAATAAAAAGTGGTAAAGATTGTTGATATGTTTGTAAAAAGTCGCTATTAATGCTGATAAACATAATAAACAAAAATAGCACTTTAGCTTAGCATGATGACTAAGCATTTGGACATGGCAGCTAACAGGAAGTAGCTTTCTTTCACACAAGTCTCCTAGTTTAGTCAATAAAAAGCCCCCAAAAGCAACACAATAAAACACAATGTTAAAATAAAAAATGGTAAAGATTGTTGATATGTTTGTAAAAAGTTGCTAATAATGTTGATAAACACAATAAACAAAAATAGCACTTTAGCTTAGCATGATGACTAAGCATTTGGACATGGCGGCTAACAGGAAGTAGTTCTCTTTCACACACAAATCTCCTAGTTTAGTCAATAAAAAGCCCCCAAAAGCAACACAATAAAACACAATGTTAAAATAAAAAATGGTAAAGATTGTTGATATGTTTGTAAAAAGTTGCTAATAATGTTGATAAACACAATAAACAAAAATAGCACTTTAGCTTAGCATGATGACTAAGCATTT
Organism: Entelurus aequoreus; assembly: GCF_033978785.1. Lineage (NCBI taxonomy): Eukaryota > Metazoa > Chordata > Actinopteri > Syngnathiformes > Syngnathidae > Entelurus > Entelurus aequoreus. The sequence goes on along the minus strand of NC_084747.1, from coordinate 19,621,713 downwards.
GGACATAGCGGCTAACAGGAAGTAGTTTTCTTTCACACACAAATCTCCTAGTTTAGTCAGTAAAAAGCCCCCAAAAGCAACACAATAAAACACAATGTTAAAATAAAAAATGGTAAAGATTGTTGATATGTTTGTAAAAAGTTGCTAATAATGTTGATAAACACAATAAACAAAAATAGCACTTTAGCTTAGCATGATGACTAAGCATTTGGACATGGCGGCTAACAGGAAGTAGTTTTCTTTCACACACAAATCTCCTAGTTTAGTCAATAAAAAGCCCCCAAAAGCAACACAATAAAACACAATGTTAAAATAAAAAATGGTAAAGATTGTTGATATGTTTGTAAAAAGTTGCTAATAATGTTGATAAACACAATAAACAAAAATAGCACTTTAGCTTAGCATGATGACTAAGCATTTGGACATGGCGGCTAACAGGAAGTAGCTTTCTTTCGCACACAAATCCCCTAGTTTAGTCATTCAAAAGTCACCTACAGCAACACAGTAAAAGACAAAGTTTTAAAAGAGTGCTAAAGATTGTTGCTATGTTTGTAATAAGTTGCTATTAATGTTGATAAACACTGAAGCAAAAAAAATATTGGATATCCAATAAATACCTTGCAGACAAAAATCAGGTCAAAACAAAAACAAGCCCGTTTAATTTAGTCGTAGCTTTTGTGTAACTTTTGTGTAGCATGTTTGTCACGTCATATTTCTACATGTGGGTGGTTTCAGCACTGTGAACCTTTCATACAGGACTTCTGATATAAGATAAGATAAGATAAGATAAGTGCCACATTTACAAAGAAAATAGGTCATATTGTCGAAGCAAACACAAAAGCTAGCATGGCACTTACAGTAGCATTATTATCTTTAGCGGCGTTCAGTTTCTGATGTTATGATCGTTAACAAAACACGTTTGCTTTGGGGACAGGAAGTGGTTCAAAGGCGCCACTTCTGGAAAAAGCAGCTTTTATCCGAGGAGTTGATAATCTAGCAGATTAAATAGTGTCTGCTTGTCAAACATTGTTTGATTGTCAAATATTGACATCATTTTGCAGGAGCTTTTTAATGTGTGACAAAAATAGGGCGCAGGATTTCCTACCTTGTTCATGTCGAATCAACTGACATTTGAAAATAATAACACATTTAAATCTTTTTTGGACGTCATCATGCTAAGCTAAAGTGCTTTTTTTTGGTTTATTGTGTTTATCAGCAATAATAGCAACTTATTACAAACATGTCAACAATCTTCAGCAATTTTTTACAACTTTGTCTTTTATTGTGTTGCTTTTGCGGACTTTTTAATGACTAAACTAGGAGATTTGTGTGTGAAAGAAAGCTACTTCCTGTTAGCTGCCATGTCCAAATGCTTAGTCATCATGCTAAGCTAAAGTGCTATTTTTTTTCTTGTGTTCATCAGCATTAATAGCGATTTATTACAAACATATCAACAATTTTTAGCACTCTTTTATGACGTTGTCTTTTATTGTGTTGCTTTAAGTAATTTTTTAATGACAAAACTAAGAGATTTGTGTGTGAAAGAAAGCTACTTCCTGTTAGCCGCCATGTCCAAATGCTCACTCATCATGCTAAGCTAAAGTGCTATTTTTGTTTATTGTGTTTATCAACATTAATAGCGACTTTTTACAAACATGTCAACAATCTTTACCATTTTGTAAAACATTGTGTTTTATTGTGCTTTTGCGGACTTTTTAATGACTAATCTAGGAGATTTGTGTGTGAAAGAAAGCTACTTCCTGTTATCCGCCATGTCCAAATGCTTGGTCATCATGCTAAGCTAAAGTGCTATCTTTTCTTGTGTTTATCAACTTTAATAGCGACTTTTTACAAACATACCAACAATCTTTACCATTTTTCATAACATTGTGTTTTATTGTGTTGCTTTTGCAGACTTTTTAATGACTAAACTAGGAGATTTGTGTGTGAAAGAAAGCTACTTCCTGTTAGCTGCCATGTCCAAATGCTTAGTCATCATGCTAAGCTAAAGTCCTATTTTTGTTTATTGTGTTTATCAGCATTAATAGCGATTTATTACAAACATATCAACAATTTTTAGCACTCTTTTATGACGTTGCCTTTTATTGTGTTGCTTCAAGTGATTTTTTAATGACTAAACTAGGAGATTTGTGTGTGAAAGAAAGCTACTTCCTGTTAGCCGACATGTCCAAATGCTTAGTCATCATGCTAAGCTAAAGTGCTATCTTTTCTTGTGTTTATCAACTTTAATAGCGACTTTTTACAAACATATCAACAATCTTTACCAATTTTTTATAACGTCTTTTATTGTGTTGCTTTTGCAGACTTTTTAATGACTAAACTAGGAAATTTGTGTGCGAAAGAAAGCTACTTCCTGTTAGCCGCCATGTCCAAATGCTTAGTCATCATGCTAAGCTAAAGTGCTATTTTTTTTCTTGTGTTTATCAGCATTAATAGCGATTTATTACAAACATATCAACAATCTTTAGCACTCTTTTATGACGTTGTCTTTTATTGTGTTGCTTTAAGTGATTTTTTAATGACTAAACTAGGAGATTTGTGTGTGAAAGAAAGCTACTTCCTGTTAGCCGCCATGTCCAAATGCTCAGTCATCATGCTAAGCTAAAGTGCTTTTTTTTGTTTATTGTGTTTATCAACATTAATAGCGACTTTTTACAAACACGTCAACAATCTTTACCTTTTTTTATAACATTGTGTTGCTTTACGTGATTTTTTAATGACTAAACTAGGAGATTTGTGTGTGAAAGAAAACGACTTCCTGTTAGCTGCCATGTCCAAATGCTCACTCATCAAACTAAGCTAAAGTGCTATTTAGTTTTTGGGCGACTGTTTGGTAGAAATGACAAACAAAAAGCTGTAAACCACCACAAAGTGGGCAAGCGTCCATAAAAACACAAATGAGTCCTGTTTCTTTAAGAAAACTCTCCTATTCCTAAATTATTGTGTGGATAACTGGAACATTTGATTCTATCAAAATGTCTACGTCACTACGAACAAGACCAAAGAGCTGTCAAATGACCCCTGGGACCAAATAGTAGACCTGCACAAGACTGGCATGGACCACAACAAGAAGCTTCTTGAGAAACTATCTGAGCATCAACCAGGGACCAAATTGTAGACCTGCACAAGACTGGCATGGACCACAACAGGAAACTTTTTGAGAAACTATTTGAGCACCAATGAGGGACAAGACTGTAGACCTGCACAAGACTGACATGGACCACAACAAAAAGCTTTTTGAGAAACCAATTGAGAATCAATCAGGGACAAGATTGTAGACCTGCTCAAGACTGACATGGACCACAACAAGAAGCTTTTCGAGAAACTATTTGAGCACCAATCAGGGAAAAGATTTGTGACCTGCACAAGACTGGCATGAATCACAAGAAAAGAGGCTTTTTAAAAAACTATTTGAGCACCAACGAGGCCCGAGATTGTAGATCTGCACAAGACGGACATGGACCACAACAAGAAGCTTTTTGAGAAACTATTTGAGCATCAATGAGGTCTCAGATTGTAGACCTGCACAAGACTGGCATGGAGCACAACAGGAAACGTTTTGAGAAACTATTTGAGCACCAATGAGGGACAAGATTGTAGACCTGCACAAGACTGACATGGAGCACAACAAGAAGCTTTTTGAAAAACAATTTGAGCATCAACCAGAGACAAGATTGTAGACCTGCTCAAGACTGACATGGACCACAACAAGAAGCTTTTCGAGAAAGTATTTGAGCACCAATCAGGGAAAAGATTGGTGACCTGCACAAGACTGGCATGAATCATAAAAAAAGAGACTTTTTAAGAAAACTATTTGAGCACCAATGAGGCCCGAGATTGTAGACCTGCACAAGACTGGCATGGACCACAACAGGAAACATTTTGAGAAACTATTTGAGCACCAATGAGGGACAAGATTAAAGACCTGCACAAGACTGGCATGGACCACAATAGGAAACTTTTTGAGAAACTATTTGAGCACCCATGAGGTCCGAAATTGTAGACCTGCTGAGGACTGGCAGGGACCACTTCAAGAGGCTTTTTGAGAAACTTTGAGCTCCAATGAGATCCAACATTGTAGACCTGCACAAAACTGGCATGGACCACACGAAGAGAAGCTTTTTAAGAAACTATTTGAGCACCAATGAGGCCCGAGATTGTAGACCTGCACAAGACCAACATGGACCACAACAAGAAGCTTTTCGAGAAACTATTTGAGCACTTTTGGTGTCCAAACGAGACCAGGAAATTATTGTTTAGGGTGTTCACTCGGCCATGAAAGGTCCTGGTGTCAGTTTTAGAACATTGTCTTGAAGACACACCCTTCTTGTCCCGACGTGACCTGGGACACACCTGGAGAGACCTGCGGAACAAAGCCAGGCAGGACGAGCTGGAGGGCAAAGTTCCACCCTCGGACTAGTTGCTCCTGGTTCGCGGATCCAAAAGTGCGGACTTTGACCCCTTGGTTCCTTGGTTCCTTCCCGACCCACAATATGTCTGATAGGAGAAGACAAAATGTGCAACAGCGACCTCTGCTGCCTGACGTTGTAACCACAGGTGTAACAGAGGAGTGCCCTGAACACTGCGCCATTGTAGGCTTTGGTTACGCGACTTTCTGCAAGTCTTTACGTTAAGTTCATCCTGAAAAAAACTCAACGTTTACCTCATGTGGTTCTCTTCTCAGAACAAAGAACACGTGTGTCCGTCGCCCTTAATGGGAAGCAGACGTCTACTGGTGTGTGTGTGTGTGTGTGTGTGTGTGTGTGTGTGTGTGTGTGTGTGTGTGTGTGTGTGTGTGTGTGTGATTGCAGGTAATAAACTTTCACATCTGACGCGACCCGGCTCGACCTCAAAGAGGCCTCGCCGCACCGAAAACAAGTCCAAAAATATGAAAGTCTTCTTCCTGGATGTCGTCATCGTGTGGCCTAATTAGCATTTTAGCTATATTTTACACAAAGAACAAACAAAAATACCAAAAAAAGATCTTAAACTAGCTTTTAAATGGACTGTTATAGGCCAGTTGACCTGCCGCTTCTCCTTTTTCGTGCGGAGAGGTTACCTGACGGCCGCGGATGATCCCTGGAGAGGTACCAGTCTGGAGGACGCGCTAGCTGTTCTATGTCATGACCCTTCCCAAGGTCTCTTCCTTCTCCCATGTTAGGCTTTTGGAGTTTTTCCTTGCCCAAATTGTGGGTTCAGATCAGGTGGTATCGAGATGCGCATCAGAAAGAAATGTACAAACCCCAAAACCAGTGAAGTTGTCACGTTGTGTAAATGGTAAATAAAAACAGAATACAATGATTTGCAAATCCTTTTCAACTTATATTCAATTGAATAGACTGCTAAGACAAGATATTTAATGTTCACACTGAGAAACGTTGTTATTTTTTGTAAATATTAGCTCATTTGAAATTTGATGCCTGCAACATGTTTTAAAAAAGCTGGCACGAGTGGCAAAAAAGACTGAGAAAGTTGAGGAATGCTCATCAAAGACTTATTTGGAACATCCCACAGGTGAACAGGCTAATTGGGAACAGGTGGGTGCCATGATTGGGTATGAAAGCAGCTTCCATGAAATGCTCAGTCATTCACAAACAAGGATGGGGCGAGGGTCACCACTTTGTCAACAAATGCCTGAGCAAATTGTTTAAGAACAACATTTCTCAACCAGCTATTGCAAGGAATTTAGGGATTTCACCATCTACATTCTGTAATATCATCAAAGGTTCAGAGAATCTGGAGAGATCACTGCACGTAAGCCATGATATTACGGACCTTGGATCCCTCAGGCGGTATTGCATCAAAAAGCGACATCAGTGTGTAAAGGATATCACCACATGGGCTCAGGAACACTTCAGAAAACCACTGTCAGTAACTACAGTTGGTCGCTACATCTGTAAGTGCAAGTTAAAACTCTACAATGCAAAGCCAAAGCCATTTATCAACAACACCCAGAAACGCCGCCAGCTTTGCTGGGCCCAAGCTCATCTAAGATGGACCGATCCAAAGTGGAAAAGTGGTCTGGTGAGTCCACATTTCAATTTTTTTTGGAAACTGTGGATGTCGTGTCCTCTGGACCAAAGAAAAAAGAACCATCCGGACTGTTCTAGGTGCTAAGTGTAAAAGCCAGCATGTGTGATGGTATGGGGGTGTATTAGTGGCCAAGGCATGGGTAACTTACACATCTGTGAAGGCACCATTAATGCTGAAAGGTACATACAGGTTTTGGAGCAACACATGTTGCCATCCAAGCAACGTTATCATGGACGCCCCTGCTTATTTCAGCAAGACAATGCCAAGTCACGAGTTACAACAGCGTGGCTTCATAGTAAAAGAGTGTGGGTACTAGACTGGCCTGCCTGTAGTCCAGACCTGTCTCCCATTGAAAATGTGTGGTGCAATATGAAGCCTAAAATAGAAGAAGGGAGACTGTTGAACAACTTAAGCTGTACATCAAGCAAGAATGGGAAATAATTCCACTTCAAAAATGTGTCTCCTCAGTTCCCAAACCTTTACTGAGTGTTGTTAAAAGGAAAGGCCATGTAACACAGCGGTAAAAATGCCCCTGTGACAACTTTTTGGCAATGTGTTGCTGCCATTAAATTCTAAGTTCATGATTATTTGCAAAAAAAAAACATATAATCTTGTCTTTGCAGTCTATTCAATTGGATATAAGTTGAAAAGGATTTGCAAATCATTGTATTCTCTTTTTATTTTCCATTTACACAACGTGACAACTTCACTGCTTTTGGCTCTTGTAGATCCTTAATAATGTGACCTCATTTGATTTTGCTTCCCAACTAACAAACCAATTTTAATACGAAAAGACGACAAAAATATGACCAACAAGTATATATTTATATGTGTTGCTGATATCTTGTCCGAGTGGTGCATCACACCGAGCGCAGCTGTCACAGGATCTATGACAACAAACAATTTGGCTCACAAAAACAAGAGTAAAGGTTTATTAATCGCTAACGTGTTATTATTATGGTCTGCAGTCATTTATTGATCTCTTAATATATATATATATATATATATATATATATATATATATATATATATATATATATATATATATATATATATATATATATATATATATATATCAAGTGTAAGCGTTCCAACATTTACTTTATTGTTTTATGACAGCATTCATTCATATAGTTGATTTGGGATAGTTGGACTTGTGTTACAAAGTCTAAAAATCATAAAACAATACATAATAATAGTGATAATGTGACCTTATTGTTTTCCAGTCGGTGCAATACTGCAGAGCACAGTAACTCTGAGTCAGCAATTAACAACATTTAGGAAGGTTTTGTTTACGTTTCAGAAGTTGATTTGAAGCCAACGGTGTCTGCTGACCTCTGCTGGCGACCATCAGAACTGCAGTTGCATTGACAACAAAAAGACGTCGTCATTTTTGTTTAAAAAAAAAAAAAGAGCTGTGACGTCAAAAAACACCTTGATGTTTTCAATTTGAGCAACGACACGACTAAATGTGACGCTTTAATTCAATTTAAAAACGTGTTGATAAAAAAAACAAAAAAAACTAGCGGTGCCTGAACGCAGCACTGTTGCCAATGCTTTTGTTGTGAAAGAGTTAACATCAAAACAGCGAAATTAAGGACATTATAAAATAAACAGCGTGAAGATGGCGGAAGAAGTCGCCGAGATTTTGGACACTGATAAATTGTACCTGACACAAATCCGACATTTGGAGGATCAGCTGGATAAGTAAGTTAGAAGACAAACATGGGGCTCGCTTGTTAGCGTCCGGGGGGGACTCAATTGTGTGGGACACAGGATGTGACGTCACACGTTATGTTATTGACACCGGGAGGTTGAGAAAAGAACGAAGAAAAAGACAAGAAGCTCAGAGAACACTTACTGATAAGTTATAAGTTGTGCACACAACCCAACCTAAACATTATTGTATTGTTTTTACATCATGTGATGCCATAAGCTGTTACTGAAAAGAAACAAAGTCTTAATATAATGCATAAACTATCCTTTATGCTAGCCGCTTAGCATTAGCTTAGCAGTAGTTCACCCAAAAAGTAGCAAGTGTAGCCGATACGGATATTTACACATAAAAATATTTGAGTAATTGTGTGACTTTTTCGCCAATTGGTTGTTATGACTGTGATGAGTATGACACAAGCATAATGTATTTATAATAGTTGCCCGCTAGTAAGGGTCCTGGGAACTCAATTGTGTGGGACACCGGATGTGACGTCACATGTTCTGTTACTGACACCAATAAGTTGAGAGAAGAACGAAGAAAAAGACAAGAAGCTCAGAAAACACTTGCTGATAAGTTATAAGTTGTGCACACAACCGAACCTAAACATTATTGTATTGTTTTTACATCATGTGATGCCATAAGCTGTTACTAGAAAGTAACAAAGTCTTAATATAATGCGTAAACTAGCCTCTAGGCCAGGGGTGTCAAGCGTATGGCCCGAGGGCTGGATCAGGCCCTCGAACAGGTTTTATCCGGCCTGCGGGATGAGTTTGCTAAGTATAAAAATTAACTTGACATTTTTGAATGAAAGAAACAGCTGTTCTAAATGTGTCCACTAGATGTCGCAATAGCAATTCTTTGTGTTTTCGTAGATGATGCTACATATGTACAAAATAAACCACATGATGTTAGTACATCAGTCGAGGAAAATGATATAACTACATAAATAACATCCCGTAATTAGATTTTGATATAACTTTTTTATCTTGATGGATTGAAAATTAACACCAACATTATCACATAATTTATTCAGAAAATATAAATAACGACAAATAAATTATTAACCGCAACATGTAAGTGTAAAAAAACCCCAACAACATTATGATTTGTACATTTTCAGAATGTGCTTGTTCTATTTCTAAACAAAGAAAACAATCTGATATTGTCTTTATTTTTAAGTTATCGTGCCGTGATTTTACCAGTCCGGCCCACTTGGAAGTAGATTTTTCTCCATGTGGCCCCCGATCTAAAATGAGTTTGACACCCCTGCTCTATGCTAGCCACTTAGCATTAGCTTAGCAGTGGTTCACCCAGAATGTAGGCCTGAGCAATTATGAGACTTTTGTTATTATCGAATATCAAGTATGAACAGCCAGTGTAGCCGATACGGATATTTACACATCATAATCATTTTGTTACTTTGCCTCCAGTTAGTTACTATGTCTGTGATGACACAGGAATACTGTATTTATAATAGTTTTTAATAACTAATGTCCACTATAATAATATATAGCAAGTAGATGAGGCAATTCCTGAAGGAATTGAGTATGAATGCTCCAATGCTGAAGTTGAACTGAAATGCTGACAGAATGTAGTATGAATGTAAGAATAGTTTGAATGTTGAAGAGATGGAATTTCCAGGAAAAACTGCATTTGGTTTGGAACTTGGGAAAGTGTTAGTTGGATGAATTGAATGTGTTGATGTTGGAATGGTTTGAATCGGTTGAAAAATGCGCGAATTGTGGAAGTTTAAAAAATGGACAATTCATTTTGAATGGGGAAAATGTCCCTGAAAACTGGGAATTCCTGGAAATCCGGGAATTTTTAAAAATTGTCGAAGGAGAGCACACAATTTTGAACAGGCTGAATATTTTGCAGTTGGAACTGTTTGAATCGGATAAAAAATGTGGGAATTGTGGAACTTTGAAAAATGTCCCATTCATTTAAATGGGAATTTCATGGAAATTTGGGAATTTCGGGTAAAGCTGGAATTTTTGGGAAAATGGTAAAAAAAACAAAAAAACTTGAATGGTCTGAATGAGTTGAAATGGTTGGTTTTGGAATTTTTCTAATTGGTCGAGAAATGTTGTAGTAGTAACATTTTTTATTGAGAAATGGTATTAAGGAATTCCAGGAATTTTGTGAAAACTGGGAAAAATAACTTAGTTTTTTGTCCTGATTAAGAGGAATGTTTGCACGGTGAAACGGTTGAAGTGGATTTAAAAATGTGGAAGGAGTAATCGCTAGAAAAAAGGGTCAAAAAAGGGTTTTTAAAAAAGTGAAATCTGGGAATTCCTGGAATTTTTTTGAATTTAGACAAATTATAGTTAGAATTTCCAAGATAAGTGGAATATGTTGAAGGTGGAATGGTTTGAATCGGTTGAAAAATGTGGAAATGGTGGAAGATTGAAAAAAGGCCAATTCATTTTTAATGGGAAAAATGTCCCGGAAAACCTGGAATTCTGGGAAATCTGGGAATTTTTGGAATTGGTCAAGGGAAAGCCCGCGATTCCCGGATAGGCTGAACAGTTTGAAGTTGGAACGGCTTGAATCGGATGAAAAATGTGGAAGGTAGAGCGTGCCAAAATCTGGAGAAGAAGAAGAAGAAGAAAAAACAAATGTGTGAATGCTTTGGAGCTTTATAATTAGTGCTGTCAAATGATACTTGTTCTCAAATCAAATTAATCACACTTAAATGTGGATTAATCATTATTAATCACAGGTTAATACTATCTTTTTTAATAAAACAAGAGCTCAATATTTAGACACAAATGCAATTTTATTGTCAGAATATTACAATTTTTTTAAAGTATTCCACCTAAATGCACATAATTTATTTGCTCAAAACGTGCTAACACTTTTATCTCAAGTCCCGTTTGGGTGTATTTTAAAATGAAAAAAAAATAATAATAAAAATGCATCATTAATCTGCGTATATGCATGATTAACGCGATAATTTTTCGTGATTAATCACATGAGTTAACTCGTTATTTTGGACAGCCCTAATTATAATGCATTTAATTGAAAGCAATTCCTTTTTACATTTAATACACACAATACCCCGAATAAGTGCAAAATAAGAAAAATGTAAGTATAAAAATGTCAACAATAACTTCCATTGCAGGCACATGTGGGTGACAAATGAAGTCAGGGGACCAGGAGTGGGCCTGAGTGAGAGAGCGAGAAAGAGAGAGAGAGAGGTTTACCACAAACGTATCGATTCGTCACGCTAGTATCGAACCGATACCAATACCCACCTGGGGAAAGGAAGCTACTGATATTTACATCGATATGCCCAAAAAAGTGTTGGACATACAGTCGTGGTTAAAATTGTACATCCACTTGTAAAGAACATAATGTCATGGCTGTCTTGAGTTTCCAATAATTTCTACAACACTTATTTTTTTGTGATAGAGTGATTGGAGCACATACTTGTTGGTCACAAAAAACATTCATGAAGTTTGGTTCTTTTATGAATTTATTATGGGTCTACTGAAAATGTGAGCAAATCTGCTGGGTCAAAAGTATACATACAGCAATGTTAAAGGCCTACTGAAATGATTTTTTTTAATTTAAACGGGGATAGCAGATCTATTCTATGTGTCATACTTGATCATTTCGCGATATTGCCATATTTTTGCTGAAAGGATTTAGTATAGAACAATGACGATAAAGATTGCAACTTTTGGTATCTGATAAAAAAAAGGCTTGCCCCTACCGGAAGTAGCGTGACGTAGTCAGTTGAACATATACGCAAAGTTCCCCATTGTTTACAATGATGGCCGCATGAAGTGAGAGAGATTCGGACCGAGAAAGCGACAATTTCCCCATTAATTTGAGCGAGGATGAAAGATTTGTGGATGAGTAAAGTGCAAGTGAAGGACTAGTGGGGAGTTGAAGCTATTCAGATAGGGAAGATGCTGTGAGAGCCGGGGGTGACCTGATATTCAGCTGGGAATGACTACAACAGTAAATAAACACAAGACATATATATACTCTATTAGCCACAACACAACCAGGCTTATATTTAATATGCCACAAATTAATCCTGCATAAAAACACCTGCGTGTTTGTTATGCTAGCTCCTAGCTCCTCAGCTAGCTCCTAGCTCCATAGAACACGCCAATACAATTCAAACACCTGATCAACACACACAATCACTCAGCCCAAAAGACCGTTCACCTAACCCAAGGTTCATAAAGCTTATATATTTTAAAAAAGTTACGTACATACGCAAAAAAAAGTTGCGCACATACGGTCAAGCGATCAAATGTTTAGAAGCCAAAGCTGCATACTCACAGTAGCACGTCTGCGTCTTTGTCATCCAAATCAAAGTAATCCTGGTAAGAGTCTGTGTTGTCCCAGTTCTCTACAGGCGTCTGTGTATCGAAGTCAAAAGTCCTCCTGGTTAGAGTCTCTGTTATCCGAGTTCTTCCATCTTGACTGCATCTTTCGGGAATGTAAACAAAGAAGCGCCGGCTGTGTACTGTTGTTGCTGACTACGTTCGAAAAATACGTCCATTTCGCACCGACAACTTTCTTCTTTGCTTGCTCAGCTTCCTTCTCCATAATGCAATGAACATGATTGCAACAGATTCACGAACACAGATGTCCAAAATACTGTGGAATTATGAAATGAAAACAGAGCTTTTTCGTATTGGCTTCAATGTGGAAGGCATACCCGTGTTCGCCGGTCTACGTCACGCGCATACGTCATCCTCAGAGGCGTTTCGAACCGGAAGTTTAGCGGCAAATTTAAAATGTCACTTTATAAGTTAACCCGGCCGTATTGGCATGTGTTATAATGTTAAGATTTCATCATTGATATATAAACTATCAGACTGCGTGGTCGGTAGTAGTGGCTTTCAGTAGGCCTTTAATATTTGCTTACATGTCCCTTGGCAAGTTTCACTGCAATAAGGCGCTTTTGGTAGCCATCCACAAGCTTCTGCTTGAATTCACTATAAAAATATTGAAATTTAATGATATTATTTTGTCACGTTGCAGGTGTCAGTCGAAATGCGGCGAGCTGGAGAACCACGTCCTGGATCTGATGTCGGAGCTGCGGGCGCTGACGAAGGACAAGGACGACGTGACCAGGTACTTGAAGCGGGCGCTGGACACCAAGGACAAGAGGGTGGAGATGCTGATGGAGCAGGTGGAGCAGCAGCAGGAGGCCAGCGAGAAGGACAAGGAGACCATGGAGCAGCTCAAGAAGCAGCTGGAGCAGCTGCACCATCGCATCAGCGAGCTGGACGCCGTCATCGACACGCAAGGTGAGGCTCGCCGTCTGGCTGTGAGGGGACTCCTCCTCCATCTTGTCTTGTCGCCCCCCAGCCAAGCAGTTGGACCAGCAGGCGGGACAGCTGGTGGCTCTGGAGGACAAGATGGTGGTTCAGAAGAAGCAGCAGGACGCCGCCAATAAGCAGCTGACGGAGGACGCGCAGAGAGACAAGACTAAGTAACCTCTACGTGACACCACATGACACTCCATTAGATACAACCTGACACTTGACATGACACTATAGCTGACACACAACAGAACACCATGACACACTACACTAACTAGGTGACACTTACTGTATGTGACACTAGGTGACACACTACATGAACTATATATTTGACACTTTTGTGACACTAGATGAACTATATGACATTTATGTGACACTCGATGAACTATATGACACTTATGTGACACTAGATGAACCATATGACACTTATGTGACACTAGATGAACTATATGACATTTATGTGACACTAGATGAACCATATGACACTTATGTGACACTAGATGAACTATATGACATTTATGTGACACTAGATGAACTATATGACACTTATGTAACACTAGATGAACTATATGACATTTATGTGACACTCGGTGAACTATATGACACTTATGTGACACTAGATGAACTATATGACATTTATGTGACACTAGATGAACTATATGACACTTATGTGACACTAGATGAACAATATGACACTTATGTGACACTAGATGAACTATATGGCATTTATGTGACACTAGATGAACTATATGACACTTATGTGACACAAGGTGAACTATATGACACTTATGTGACACAAGGTGAACTATATGACACTTATATGACACAAGGTGAACTATATGACACTTATATGACACAAGGTGAACTAGACAAGATGGTGGTTCAGAAGAAGCAGCAGGACGCCGCCAATAAGCAGCTGACGGAGGACGCGCAGAGAGACAAGACTAAGTAACCTCTACGTGACACCACATGACACTCCATTAGATACAACCTGACACTTGACATGACACTATAGCTGACACACAACAGAACACCATGACACACTACACTAACTAGGTGACACTTACTGTATGTGACACTAGGTGACACACTACATGAACTATATATTTGACACTTTTGTGACACTAGATGAACTATATGACATTTATGTGACACTCGATGAACTATATGACACTTATGTGACACTAGATGAACCATATGACACTTATGTGACACTAGATGAACTATATGACATTTATGTGACACTAGATGAACCATATGACACTTATGTGACACTAGATGAACTATATGACATTTATGTGACACTAGATGAACTATATGACACTTATGTAACACTAGATGAACTATATGACATTTATGTGACACTCGGTGAACTATATGACACTTATGTGACACTAGATGAACTATATGACATTTATGTGACACTAGATGAACTATATGACACTTATGTGACACTAGATGAACAATATGACACTTATGTGACACTAGATGAACTATATGGCATTTATGTGACACTAGATGAACTATATGACACTTATGTGACACAAGGTGAACTATATGACACTTATGTGACACAAGGTGAACTATATGACACTTATATGACACAAGGTGAACTATATGACACTTATATGACACAAGGTGAACTATATGACACTTATGTGACACTAGATGAACTATATGACACTTATGTGACAAGGTGAACTATATGCCACTTATGTGACACTAGATGAACTATATGACACTAGATGAACTATATGACACTTATGTGACACTAGATGAACTATATGCCACTTATGTGACACAATGTGAACTATATGACACTTATGTGACACAAGGTGAACTATATGCCACTTATGTGACACTAGATGAACTACATGACACTAAATGAACTTTATGACACTTATGTGACACAAGGTGAACTATATGCCACTTATGTGACACTAGATGAACTATATGACACTAGATGAACTATATGCCACTTATGTGACACTAGATGAACTATATGACACTAGATGAACTATATGACACTTATGTGACACTAGATGAACTATATGACACTTATGTGACACAAGGTGAACTATATGCCACTTATGTGACACTAGATGAACTATATGACACTAGATGAACTATATGACACTTATGTGACACTAGATGAACTATATGCCACTTATGTGACACAATGTGAACTATATGACACTTATGTGACACAAGGTGAACTATATGACACTTATGTGACACTAGATGAACTACATGACACTAGATGAACTATATGACACTTATGTGACACAAGGTGAACTATATGCCACTTATGTGACACTAGATGAACTACATGACACTAGATGAACTATATGACACTTATGTGACACTAGATGAACTATATGACACTAGATGAACTATATGACACTTATGTGACACTAGATGAACTATATGACACTTATGTGACACAAGGTGAACTATATGCCACTTATGTGACACTAGATGAACTATATGACACTAGATGAACTATATGACACTTATGTGACACTAGATGAACTATATGCCACTTATGTGACACAATGTGAACTATATGACACTTATGTGACACAAGGTGAACTATATGCCACTTATGTGACACTAGATGAACTACATGACACTAGATGAACTATATGACACTTATGTGACACAAGGTGAACTATATGCCACTTATGTGACACTAGATGAACTATATGACACTAGATGAACTATATGCCACGTATGTGACACTAGATGAACTATATGACACTAGATGAACTATATGACACTTATGTGACACTAGATGAACTATATGACACTTATGTGACACAAGGTGAACTATATGCCACTTATGTGACACTAGATGAACTATATGACACTAGATGAACTATATGACACTTATGTGACACTAGATGAACTATATGACACTTATGTGACACAAGGTGAACTATATGACACTTATGTGACACTAGATGAACTATATGACACTTATGTGACACAAGGTGAACTATATGACACTTATGTGACACTAGATGAACTATATGACACTTATGTGACACTAGATGAACTATATGACACTTATGTGACACAAGGTGAACTATATGACACTTATGTGACACTAGATGAACTATATGACACTAGATGAACTATATGACACTTATGTGACACAAGGTGAACTATATGACACTTATGTGACACAAGGTGAACTATATGACACTTATGTGACACTAGATGAACTATATGACACTTATGTGACACAAGGTGAACTATATGACACTTATGTGACACAAGGTGAACTATATGACACTTATGTGACACTAGATGAACTATATTAAGATTAAGATTAAAGATTAAAGTACCAATGATTGTCACACACACACTAGATGTGGTGAAATTTGTCCTCTGCATTTGTCCCATCCCCTTGGGGAGCAGTGGGCAGCAGCGGCGCCGTGCCCGGGAATCATTTTGGTGATTTAACCCCCAACTCCAACCCTTTGTTGCTGAGTGCCAAGCAGGGAGGTTATGGGTCCCATTTTTATAGTCTTTGGTATGACTCGGCTGTATATGATACTTATGTGACACAATGTGAACTATATGACACTTATGTGACACAAGGTGAACTATATGACACTTATGTGACACTAGATGAACTATAAGACACTGATGTGATACTAAATTAACTATGTGATACTTATGTGACACTAGATGAACTATATGATACTTATGTGACACAATGTGAACTATATGACACTTATGTGACACAAGGTGAACTATATGACACTTATGTGACACTAGATGAACTATAAGACACTGATGTGATACTAAATTAACTATATGACACTTATGTGACACAAGGTGAACTATATAAATAAATGATAAATGGGTTATACTTGTATAGCGCTTTTCTACCTTTAAGGTACTCAAAGCGCTTTGACACTATTTCCACATTCACCCATTCACACACACATTCACACACTGATGGAGGGAGCTGCCATGCAAGGCGCTACCAGCACCCATCAGGAGCAAGGGTGAAGTGTCTTGCCCAAGGACACAACGAACGTGACTAGGATGGTAGAAGGTGGGGATTGAACCCCAGTAACCAGCAACCCTCCGATTGCTGGCACGGCCACTCTACCAACTTCGCCACGCCGTCCCTTATATGTATATATATATATATGACACTTATGTGACACTAGATGAACTATATGACACTTATGTGATACTAAATTAACTACATGACACTTATGTAACACTAGATGAACTATATGACACTTATGTGATACTAAATTAACTATATGACACTTATGTAACACTAGATGAACTATATGACACTTATGTGACACTAGATGAACTATATGACACTTATGTGACACTAGATGAACTATATGACACTTATGTGACACTAGATGAACTATATGACACTTATGTGATACTAAATTAACTACATGACACTTATGTAACACTAGATGAACTATATGACACTTATGTGATACTAAATTAACTATATGACACTTATGTAACACTAGATGAACTATATGACACTTATGTGACACTAGATGAACTATATGACACTTATGTGATACTAAATTAACTATATGACACTTATGTGACACTAGATGAACTATATGACACTTATGTGATACTAAATTAACTATATGACACTTATGTAACACTAGATGAACTATATGACACTTATGTGACACTAGATGAACTATATGACACTTATGTGACACTAGATGAACTATATGACACTTATGTGACACTAGATGAACTATATGACACTTATGTGATACTAAATTAACTATATGACACTTATGTAACACTAGATGAACTATATGACACTTATGTGATACTAAATTAACTATATGACACTTATGTAACACTAGATGAACTATATGACACTTATGTGACACTAGATGAACTATATGACACTTATGTGATACTAAATTAACTATATGACACTTATGTGACACTAGATGAACTATATGACACTTATGTGATACTAAATTAACTATATGACACTTATGTAACACTAGATGAACTATATGACACTTATGTGACACTAGATGAACTATATGACACTTATGTGACACTAGATGAACTATATGACACTTATGTGACACTAGATGAACTATATGACACTTATGTAACACTAGATGAACTATATGACACTTATGTGACACTAGATGAACTATATGACACTTATGTGACAATAGATGAACTATATGACACTTATGTGACACTAGATGAACTACATGACACTTATGTGACACAAGGTGACACACAACAGAACAACATGGCCCACTACACTAACTAGGTGACACACTACATTAACTAGAATTACAAAACCCAAAAGCAGTGAAGTTGTCACGTTGTGTAAGTCGTAAATAAAAACAGAATAGAATGATTTGCAAATCCTTTTCAACTTATATTCAATTGAAGAGACTGCAAAGACAAGATATTTAACGTTCACACTGAGAAACTTCATTTTGTATTCTCTTTTTATTTACCATTTACACAACGTGACAACTTCACTGCTTTTAGGTTTTGTAAGTACGTGACACTAGATGACACCTGTGTGACACTAGATGACACACTTCATGTGGCACCTGTTTGATATAGGTGACACCTGTGTGACACTAGCTGACACCTGTGTGATATAGGTGACACCTCTGTGACACTAGGTGACACTTGTGTGACACTAGGTGAAACCTGTGTGATATAGGTGACACTAGGTGGCACCTTTGTGATATAGGTGACACCTGTGTGACACTAGGTGACACCTGTGTGATATAGGTGGCATCTGTGTGATATAGGTGACACCTGTGTGACACTAGGTGACACTTGTGTGACACTAGGTGAAACCTGTGTGATATAGGTGACACTAGGTGGCACCTTTGTGATATAGGTGACACCTGTGTGACACTAGGTGACACCTTTGTCACACTAGGTGACACCTGTTTGATATAGGTGACACCTTTGTCACCCTAGGTGACACCTGTTTGATATAGGGGACACGTGTGTGACACTAGGTATTATCTGTGTGATAAAGGTGACACCTGTGTGATATAGGTGACACCTGTGTTACACTAGGTAACACCTGTGTGATATAGGTGACACCTGTGTGATATAGATGACACATTTGTAACACTAGGTGACACCTGTGTGACACTAGGTGACACCTGTGTGACACTACGTGACACCTGTATGATATAGGTGACACTTGTGTGACATTAAGTGACACCTGTGTGAAATAGGTGACACCTGTGTGACACTAAGTGACACTTGTGTGACACAAGGTGAAACCCGTGTGATACAGGTGACACCTGTGTGACACTAAGTGACACCTTTGTGATATAGGTGACACCTGTGTGATATAGGTGACATAGGTGACCCCTGTGTGATATAGGTGACACCTGTGTGATATAGGTGACATAGGTGACCCCTGTGTGATATAGGTGACACCTGTGTGATATAGGTGACATAGGTGACCCCTGTGTGATATAGGTGACACCTGTGTGATATAGTAACATATGTGTGATATAGGTGACACCTTTGTCACACTAGGTGACACCTGTTTGATATAGGTGACACCTGTGTGACACTAGGTAACACCTGCGTGATACAGGTGACACCTGTGTGATATAGGTGACACCTGTGTGATATAGGTGACACCTGTGTGATACAGGTGACATAGGTGACCCCTGTGTGATATAGGTGACACCTGTGTGATATAGGTGACATAGGTGACCCCTGTGTGATATAGGTGACACCTGTGTGATATAGTAACATCTGTGTGATATAGGTGACACCTTTGTCACACTAGGTGACACCTGTTTGATATAGGTGACACCTGTGTGACAGTAGGTATTATCTGTGTGATATAGGTGACACCTGTGTTACACTAGGTAACACCTGCGTGATACAGGTGACACCTGTGTGATATAGGTGACACCTGTGTGATATAGGTGACACCTGTGTGACACTAGGTGACACCTGAGTGACACTAGGTGACACCTGAGTGACACATGAGTGAAGTAAGCTGTGGTGTGACCTGGCAGCATGATCGCTGAGACGATGAGCAACATGGAGGTGGTGTTCGAGGACAAGCTGTCCAAGAGGCTGGAGGAGGAGAGAGTTCAGAACAGCAAGAAGATGACACAGCTGCAGATGATGCTGCAGGAGAACATGACTCTGTGGCTGGAGAAGGACGTCATGCAGAAGAAGGAGTTGGAGCTCAGCTGCGAGGTCAGTCGTCTGGAGGACGAGCTCACCAAGAAGCCTCGCAGGAAGTTCACGCGCAGGAAGGTAAGAGCAGCCCAGCGCTCCAAACACGTCCTGCTGGCTCCTCTGACATCTTGTCCTCCTTCACAGTGACCTTCTGGAATGTTCCACACGGAACCATCCATGAACTTTCACCAAGATGGATAACAACTGCAAGACCTCGTGTGTCCACAGTGGCCGCCAACCAGCAAACGTTTCACTCTTAAATAGTCTTGCCTGCTTTGTGGTACAGTCCCCAGTCCAGAACCGGACAAAAACAGGGGGCATCCGGATTTGAACCGGAGACCTCTTGATCTGCAGTCAAATGCTCTACCACTGAGCTATACCCCCACACTCCACTCATGACCACTTTCACTCCTCTGTCCTCCATTACTGCAACCTCGGATTCCCAGGAGGACACAACTATTTCCTGTTCAGTGCAAGCCAGGAATTCTTTGTCCTCCCTGTGTGTGTGTGTGTTTGTGTGTGCATGTGTGTGTGTGTGTGTGTGTGTGTGTGTGTGTGTGTGTGTGTGTGTGTGTGTGTGTGTGTTGGGTGTTGCAACACTTAGACTTTTATCTAACAAAATAGCTGGCTTTTATTTGAAACAGACATCAGGTTATCCAGTTTGTTTGCGTGACAGCAGGCAGCTTGCTAACGTTAGCATGCTAACTTTTTTTTTGTTGCAATTTTTTCTAGCCAAAAACCTTAGTGAAATAACTTGGTACTTGACTTATGCTAACTGTTAGCATGCTAACTGTTGGTATGCTAACTTTTTATTTATTTATTTTTATATAATTTTACAGCCAAAACACTTCAGTCATATAAGTTGTTACTTGACACATGCTAACTTTGTAGTCTTTTTTTTCCCAGCCAAAAACCGTAAAGTCAAATAATTTGGTACTTGACAAATGCTAACTGTTAGCATGTTAACTGTTGGTATGCTAACTTTTTTTTTGTTGCAATTTTTTCTAGCCAAAAACCTTAGTCAAATAACTTGGTACTTGACATATGCTAAATGTTAGCATGCGAACTGTTTGCATGCTAACTTATTTTTTTTTAGATGATTTCACAGCCAAAACACTTCAGTCATATAAGTTGTTACTTGACACATGCTAACTTTGTAGCCTTTTTTCCCCAGCTATAAACCGTAAAGTCAAATAATTTGGTACTTGACAAATGCTAACTGTTAGCATGTGTTGCGTTTGACCAGATGTTCCTCCAAGTGGGATGTAAAACGCTGGTCAGTCCCAAGTTCCTTAATGACATATCAGCTGAACTCAAAAGGTACCACCAACCATAGAATAGGTATTTTGTAATTTTATTGTCAAATATTTGAGAATAGAGACCAGCCTCGAACAACACATCCAAATGCGTAGCCCAAGTTGATCTGGCATTCCACAGGCAAAAAGCAACTCTTTTCACACAAAGAAAGCCCCCCCCCCCCCCCCAACACTGATAAGAAGAGAGACTTGGGGGTTGTGTTCACATTCCTGATGGTTTACGACCCTGTCTAACCAGGCAATCTGAAGACAAAGAGAAACTAGTATACAGAGTAAAATTAAGGAAAAAAATATGAGCTGATTCAAACATGATTATGAATAAAGAAATAGCTCTTAAACATATGCATTATCCACACATGTTAACTGTTGGTATGCTAACTTTTTTTTGTTGCCATTTTTCTAGCCAAAAACCTTAGTCAAATAACTTGGTACTTGACATATGCTAACTGTTAGCATGCTAACTTTTTTTTTTTTTTAGATAATTTGACAGCCAAAACACTTCAGTCATATAAGTTGTTACTTGACACATGCTAACTTTGTAGCCTTTTTTTCCCGGTCAAAACCCGTAAAGTCAAATAATTTGGTACTTGACAAATGCTAACTGTTAGCATGCTAACTGTTGGTATGCTAACTTTTTTTTTTTTTTTTTTAGATAATTTTACTGCCAAAACACTTCAGTCATATAATTTGTTACTTGACACATGCTAACTTTTTAGCTTTTTTTTCCCCAGCCCAAAATCGTAAAGTCCAATAATTAAACGTTAACTTTTTAAACTAATTTTGCAGCCAAACACCTCAATCAATTGCCTTGCTACTTGGCACACGCTACCTGTTAGCATGCTAACCAATTTTTCAGTCGAATACCCCAGAGTCAAAAAACTTGGTACATGACACAGGCTGACTGCTAACATGCTAAAGTTTAGCATTCTGACTTTTTAAACCAATTTTTCAGTCGAATACCCCAGAGTCACATAACTTGGTACATGACACATGCTACCTGCTAGAATGCTAATGTTAGCATGCTAACTTTTTTTTAGGCAGGCTAACTTGGTAATTGACACATGTTAACTTTTATTTAGCCAATTTATGCAACTGTATGCCTCAGAGCGATATGACTTGCTACTTGGCATATGCTAGCGGTTAGCATGCTAACTTTTTCAACCAATTTTTCAGTCGAATAACCCAGAGTCATATAACTTGGTATATGACACATGCTAACTGCTATCATGCTAACCACTTTTTCAGTCGAATACCCCAGAGTCAAATAACTTGGTACATGACACATGCTAACTGCTAACATGCTAACTGCTAACATGCTAACTTTTTTTAGGCAGGCTAACTTGGTACTCGACACATGCTTGCTTACTTTTCTTTTTAGCCAATTTTTGCAGCTGTACACCTCAGAGTCATATAAATTATTGGTGCTTGACACATGCTAACTGCTAGCATGCTAAAGTGAGCAAGCTAGCTTGTTTTGGGGTGATATGACTTGGCACTTGACACATGCAGACTTTTTAAATCAATTTTTCAGTCGAATACCCCAGAGTCATAAAACTTCGTACATGAAACATGCTAACTGCTCGCATTTTAGCGTCTGCATTTTTCCCCCCGGCGATATAACTTGGCACTTGACACGTGCTAACTTTTTAAGCACCTCAGAGTCATCTGACTTGCTACTTGGTTAGCAGGCTAACATTAGCAATTCCTGGCAAATTGATGCACTTCAAATTTTTCCTGTCACAGACTAAAAAATAAAGTTAATCAAGTTGTTATTTTGTTGTAAGTTTATCGTATTTCTTTTTTTTTTTTAACTTCTTTTTAGGACACACTGTTATGCAGAGGTGTACTTATTGCAACTCCATTATTTAGAAGCACTGAACTAAACCAACAACTCGGCATAAAGAACTGGTCAACTTTAGACTAGTGCAGTTATTGTGTGACGTTGATCTAATGTCATAATCTAATATGTATTTAATAATACATAATATGTATTTAATAATATGTATTATGTATTTAACGTACTTAAGAGGAGTATAAACACATTAATGAGTGGACTTTTCTGTGTGTTGACAGGAATATTGACGACTTTGTTACGTCACCGGATGACTCCACTTTCTCTCCATCCTATTGGTCAGGAGGCGCCGTAGGCGGGGCTTGCAGGGCATCTTCTCCCCTGTTGGCCAGGAAGTGTAGTGGGCGGGGCTTGCAGGGTGTCCTTCCCCGCCGCTGCGATCAATCAGCATCAGTGTGAAAGTTGACCCGGGACGAGATGGAGTTCTACCTGGACCTGCGCTCTCAGCCCTGCAGGTCTTTGTACCTGTTCGCTAAAGCCGCCAACATCCCCTTTACCTTTAAACTCGTCGACCTGGCGCAAGGTACGTGTAGCAAAGGCTGTTTATGTGGACAGAAATAGTAGCACTGTTCAATGACTTCCAAAACAACGGTTTGGTTTGTGTTCTTGTTGAGGTTGGAGGTAGAATTTTTCACAAACGGGAGAAAAAAACCCAAAAAACAAATGTCTTAGGTGCCAAAAAAGGCGCAACAAGCCCAAAAACAAGTGCATGAGAGGAACGCTGCAAGTTGACGGAACAAAATGGAAGTTAGCCAGACATGCTAGCGATTTTTACCACTCTGTGTTAAAAACATTTTTACAACTAATTGCTGTCAAAAATAACGAGTTAACTCATGTGATTAATCATAAAAAATATTGAATTAAGTTTTCCACATGAATTTAATATATATTTTTTAGGTATTTACATAATTATTGTTGTATTTTAACTAGTAATATATTTTGAGCTCATTTACCTTAGTTAAACAAAAACATTTGTACTATCAATTGCTGTCAAAAATAATTGTGATTAATCTAAAAAAACATTGCATTAATCATGAAGTGGATTTTTTAAACATACTTTTTCCATATTAATTTAATATATATTTTTTATATATTTATATAATTATTGTTATATTATAACAAGTAATATATTTTGAGGTCGTTTACCTTAATTAAACAAACATTTGTACTAGAAATTGCAGTCAAAAATAATTGTGATTAATCACAAAAAATATTGCATTAATCACTCGGTGGATTTTTTAAAAACTGAATTTTTCCACATTAATATGTTTTTATATAATTATTGTTATATTATAACAATATATTTTGAGCTCATTTACCTTAATTAAACAAACATTTGTACAAGAAATTGCTGTCAAAAATAATTATGTGATTACTCACAAAAAATATTGCATTAATCATGCAGTGGCTTTTTTAAAAACTGAATTTTTCTACATTAATATATTTTTATATAATTATTGTTATATTATAACAATATATTTTGTGCTCATTTACCTTAATTAAACAAACATTTGTACTAGAAATTGCTGTCAAAAATAATGTGATTATTCACAAAAAATATTGCATTAATCATGCAGTGGATTTTCTAAACAGAATTTTTCCACATTAATTTAATATTTTTTTTATATATTTCTATAATTATTGTTGTATTTTAACAAGTAATATATTTTGAAGTCATTTACCTTAATTAAACAAAAGCATTTGTACTATCAATTGCTGTCAAGAAATAATGAGTTAACTTATGTGATTAATCACAAAAAATATTAAAAACAGAATTTTTCCACATGTATTTATTTTTTATATAATGGTTATATTCAAACAAGTAATATGTTTTAAAATCATTTACCTCAATTAAACAAACATTTGTACTATCAATTGCTGTCAAAAATAATTGTGATTAATCACAAAAAATATCATGCAGTGGATTTTTTAAAAATTGAATTTTTCCACATGAATTGGATATATTTTGTATATATTTATATAATGATTGTTATATTATAACAAGTAATTATATTTTGAGATCATTTACCTTAATTAAACAAACATTTGTACTATAAATTTCTGTCAAAAAGAATCATGTGACTAATCACAAAAATATTACATTAATCACACAATGGATTTTTTAAACATAATTTTTCCATATGAATTTAATATATTTTTTAAATATATTTATATAATTATTGTTATTATAACAAGTAATATATTTTGAGGTCGTTTACCTTAACTAAACAAACATTTCTACTATCAATTGTTGTCAAAAAAGAATTGTGATTAATCACAAAAAATATATTGCATTAATCACGCAGTGGATGTTTTAAAAACTTAATTTTTCCACATAAATTTAATATTTTTTAATATATTTATATAATTATTGTTATATATAACAATATATTTTGCGCTCATTACCTTAATTAAACAAACATTTGTACTATAAATTGCTGTCAAAAATAATTATGTGATTAATTACAAAACATTTTGTATTAATCACGCAGTGAATTTTTTAAACAGAATTTTTCCACATGAATTTAATATATTTTTTACATGTTTATATAATTATTGTTGTGTTTTAACAAGTAATATATTTTGAAGTTATTTACCTCAGTTAAAAAAAAACATTTGTACTATCAATTGCTGTCAAATTAGTTAACTTATTTGATTAATCATAAAAAATATTGCATTAAAAATATAATTTTTCCACATTTGATATTTTTTTTAAAATATATTTACATGGTTATTGTTGTAACACGTAATATATTTTGAGCTCATTTACCTTAATTAAACAAACATTTTTTTACTATCAATTGCTGTCAAAAATAATTGTGATTAATCACAAAAAATATTGCAATAATCACACAGTGGATTTAAAAAAAATTTTTTCCACACAAACTTAATATTTTTATATAATTATTGTTTTATTATAACAAGTAATATATTTTGAGGTCATTTACCTCCAATTAAACAAACATTTGTACTATCAATTGCTGTGCAAAATAATTGTGATTAATCACAAAAAATATTGCATTAATAATGCAGTGGATTTTTTAAAAACAGAAATTTTCCACATTAATATATGTTTTTATATATGTATATAATTGTAAAATGTTTTCTAAAAGTGTTTGTGTACAACATTCTGGTGATGAAATTGTGTTTGGGTCAAAATATCGGGGTCTTTTTTTAGGGTCATTTAGGTTATTTAAGCAAGTAATTTACTGTGATTAATCACGATTAATCCAAATTTGAAAGTGTGATTAATCTGATAAAGTATTAATCATTTGAAAGCACTAATTTAAAGACAAATGTAATGCAGGTCAGGCAAACTTTTGTTTTGTTGGTGAATTTTACTCCGTTTTTGGGAATTTGTTTTGAACATTTGCAGCATTTTGCTTTTGCGTTTTTTTCCTCTCCTGCAGCGTTTGTGAGTGAAACATTCTTATTTCTGCAATATTTAAATTTTTTGCATGTGTTTTTTTGATCATTTGTCTGCGCCTTTGCCACTGTCGAACATGAGCAGACGGGATCAAAGGTTGACGTGTGTGTGTGTGTGTGTGTGTGTGTGTGTGTGTGTGTGTGTGTGTGTGTGTGTGTGTGTGTGTGTGTGTGTGTGTGTGTGTGTGTGTGTGTGTGTGTGTGTGTGTGTGTGTGTGTGTGTGTGTGTGTGTGTGTGTGTGTGTGTGTGTGTGTGTGTGTGTGTGTGTGTGTGTGTGTGTGTGTGTGTCTTTCTCTCTCTCTCTCTCTCTCTCACTCTCTCAGGGGAGCAGTTCAGCGAAGAATTTGGCAAGCTCAGCCCAATCCGGAAAGTTCCAGTCCTGAAGGATGGCGACTTTGTCCTAACTGAGAGGTAGCACACAACCTTCCCAAAGCCACTTCCTGTGTTGATCCCCGCCTCTAACCTGCCTTCCACCTTGTCAGCGTGGCCATCCTGCAGTACCTGGTCGAGAAGCACGCCTCCTCTCTGCCGGACCACTGGTACCCGGTGGACCTGCGCCGGCGAGCGCGGGTTAACGAGTATCTGTCGTGGCAGCACATGAACCTGCGAGCGCACGGGTCCATGGTCTTCCTGCTCAGGGTGAGAGCCCCGCCCCCTTCCTGTTTGCAGCCATGAGGCCAACTCACACATTTGCCTTGACCCGTGTCCCCTGTAGACCTTTTACACGGTGGTCATGGGACACGAGGTGCCCAAGGACAAGATGGACAACGCCGTCGCCGATCTCAACGAGTCCCTGGACCTGCTGGAGCAGAAGTTCCTCCAGGACCGAGCCTTCGTCGCCGGCCAGCAGATTTCTGTGGCCGACATCGTGGCGTACGCGGAAATCCTGCAGGTAGTCATGTGACCGGTCAGCTGACTCCAATGTTGTGAGATGAAATTAGCGCTAATCCAGCAACAAGCTAGTTGGTCTAAACAGGAAGTGCACTGTTTGCAGACCTAAACAGGAAGTGCACTGTTTACTGACCTAAAGGGGAAGTGCAGTGTTTGCAGACCTAAACGGGGAGTGCGGTATTTGCAGACCTAAACGGGGAGTGCGGTATTTGCAGACCTAAACGGGGAGTGCGGTATTTGCAGACCTAAACGGGGAGTGCAATGTCTACAGACCTAAACAGGAAGTGCAATGTTTGCAGACCTAAACGGGGAGTGCACTGTTTGCAGACCTAAACGGGGAGTGCACGGTTTGCAGACCTAAACGGGGAGTGCACGGTTTGCAGACCTAAACGGGGAGTGCACGGTTTGCAGACCTAAACGGGGAGTGCACGGTTTGCAGACCTAAACGGGGAGTGCACGGTTTGCAGACCTAAACGGGGAGTCCACTGTTTGCAAACTAAGGAGGTAGTGCAGTGTTTGCAAACCTGAAGAGGAAGTGCAATGTTTGCAAACCTGAAGAGGAAGTGCAATGTTTGCAAAGCAAACAGGAAGTGAAATGTGTACAAACCTATAGAGGAAGTGCAGTGTTTGCAAAGCAAACAGGAAGTGCAGTGTTTGCAAAGCAAACAGGAAGTGAAATGTGTACAAACCTAAAGAGGAAGTGCAATGTTTGCAGACCTACACAGGAAGTGCAATGTTTGCAAACCTAAACAGGAAGTACAATGTTTACAAATGTGTCGTCGTCCCGGCAGCCCGTGGGCAGCGGCCTGGACGTGTTTGCGGGCCGTCCCAAGCTGGTGGCGTGGCGGGAAGGTGTGAAGGCAGAGTTTGGAGCGGAGCTGCTGGACGAAGTGGACCAGGCCATCATGGCGACGGGAAGTCTGCCGCAGACGCTGCAGCAGAGCAAAGGCATGGAAATGCTCCGACCCAAGTTCTCCAAGATGTTCTCCTGAGGGGCGTGGCCACACGTCACATGACCATAACTAATGAAAGGTCATGTGATGTCTGCACACAACAATACTCTCAGAAATAAAACTGACAACAAAAATCATTTGAAAAACTTGTTCCTGATAAGAAGCAACTGATTTCCTGCGGGGAAATATGTCTGAGCTGCTCGTCACTTTGACAGATGATCTTTGTTAGGGGAAGACCAGTTTTTTTAAATGAAATATTAATCTTTATCACATTAATATAATCTTTATAGATGATCTTTGTTAGAGGAAGACCCGTTTTTTTATGAAATATTCATCCTTACTCACATTAGAATCTTAATAGATGATCTTTGTTAGAGGAAGACCAGTGTTTTTAGGAAATATATTTATCTCTACTCACATTAATATAATCTTTATAGATTATCTTTGTTAGAGGAAGACTAGTGTTTATTAAATATTCATCCTTACATTAATATATTTATAGATGATCTTTGTTAGAGGAAGACCAGTTTTTTTTATTTAAATATCCATTTTTACTCAAATTAATATAATCTTTATAGATGATCTTTGTTAGAAGACCAGTGTTTTTATGAAATATTCATCTTTACTCACATTAGAATCTTAATAGATGATCTTTGTTAGAGGAAGACCAGTGTTTTTTTAAATAAATATTCATCCTTACTCAAATTAATATAATCTTTATAGATGATCTTTGTTGGAGGAAGACCAGTGTTTTTATGAAATAATCATCTTTAAATTAGTATAATCTTTATAGATAACAATTTATCTTAAAAATATGATACATTTAAGAGCAAATTAACATTAATTTATCTTAAAAATGATACAACTGATGGATTTAGGAGTGAATTAATTCAAGCTTAGCTTAAAAATGTTAAGTATGATACATTTAAGGGCAAATTAACATGAACTTTTCTTAAAAATGACAAAAGTATGATACATTTAAGAGCAAATTAACATTAACTTAAAAATTATAAAAATATACATTTAAGAGCGAATTAACATTAACTTATTTTAAAAACAATAAAAGTAGATACATTTAAGAGCAAATTAACATTAACTTAACTTAAAAATATACTTTAAGAGCAAAGTAACATTAATTTATTTTAAAAATGACAAATGTATGATACATTCAAGTGCAAATGAACATTAACTTAACTTAAAAATTATAAAAGTATACATTTAAGAGCAAATTAACTAAAAAAATATACATTTAAGAGCAAATTAACATTAACCTATTTTAAAAATTATAAAAATATACATTTAAGAGAAAATTAACATTAACTTAACTTAAAAAAGATAAAAATATACATTTAAGAGCGAATTAACATGAACTTATTCTAAAAACAAAAGTAGATACATTTAAGAGCAAATTAACATTAACTTAACTTAAAAATGATTAAAAAATATACTTTAAGGGCAAATTAACATTAATTTATTTTAAAAATGACATGTATGATACATTCAAGTGCAAATTAACATTAACTTAACTGAAAAATTATAAAAGTATGATACATTTAAGAGCAAATTAACTTAAAAAAGCTAAAAGTATACATTTAAGAGCAAATTAACATTAAATTATTTTAAAAATGATAAAAGTATGATACATTCAAGAGCAAATTAACATTCAATTATTTTAAAAATGATAAAAATATACATTTAAGAGCAAATTAACATTAACTTAACTTATAAATGATAAAAATATACATTTAAGAGCGAATTAACATGAACTCATTTTAAAAACAATAAAAGTAGATACATTTAAGAGCAAATTGAGTTAAAAAAGCTAAAAATATACATTTAAGAGCAAATTAACATTAAATTATTTTAAAATTGATAAAAGTATGATACATTTAAAAGCAAATTAACTTAACTTAAAAATGATTACAAATGTATATAAGAGCAGATTAACCTTAATTTATCTTAAAAACGGTCAAACTGATGGATTTAGGATTCATTTAATTGAAACTTAATTTACAAACGCTTCCGCATCCTGCCAATCAAACGCGCGTGATGACGTAGCTCCCCAGGACACGTGACCCGCCTGCAGGGCCGGAAGAGGAGCACTCCTCGTGCACGCGAGCAGGAGCGCGCACCCGCCATGGCTTGCGCACTGTGCACGTACGAGACCAACAAGCTGGTTCGGATCCACAGCGTGCGGCTGGGGTCGCTGAAGTGGAGCCTGAACGCAACCATCCTGCTCGGCATCTGGTCAGACACACATTCACACATTCATACATGATTCATCCATTCATACATTCATTCATTGATTGGTGCTAATTAGCGTGAATGTAGAACACGTGTCACTGATTAAAAAGTTGAATTTACAAGTCAGACTTGTGTGCGCGTGTCAGCTTGGTGATGTTGTGGAACCGGAAGTACCAACACTTTGATCAGGTGGTCAGCTCCGTCACCGCCAAGGTGAAGGGCGTGGCCCAGATGCACCTGCCCGGCCAGGGGGGCGTGGTCTGGGATGTGGCCGACTACAGCGGACCGTCGCAGGTGAAAGAACACGTGACTCTGTTGATGATGCTCATGTTTGTTATTGATCTCATTTTAAAAGTCATCATTTCTGTTATTGGTCATATTTTAAAAGTGATCATTTCTATTATTGATCTCATTTTAAAAGTCATTTCTATCATTGGTCATATTTTAAAAGTGATCATGTATGAAAATGATGTAGTTGTTACTATTTCTTCTTCACAATCATGATGAATAGTGTGATTGTGTGTGACACTGCCTTGTGTGGGATGACATTTGTGTTTCCATGGCAACACACTGACACACAGACAGACAGTAGTTTATTGTGTGTGTGTGTGTGTGTGTGTGTGTGTGTGTGTGTGTTTCCTGGTAGGACAAAAAGTCCTTCTTAGTAGTGACCAACGTGATCGTGACAAACAAACAGAAACAAGGACGCTGCCCTGAGGTGCACCTTTACTCTTCATCTTCATCTTCACCTTCATCTTTATCATCATCTTCATCACCTTCATCTTCATTACTTTCATCTTCATTACCTTCATCATCATCTTCATCATCATCATCATCAAACTTTTTGTCATTTTTCTTCTTTGTCTTCAGCCTCCTGTCAGCGGCCGCCTGTGTCGTCATGACAACGACTGTGATTCAAGCACCTGGAGCCAACACAGCAACGGTACTACTAGTACTTTTACTAGTACTACTAGTACTTTACTACTACTACTACTTTTACTACTACTACTTTTACTACTACTACTTTGACTACTACTACTTTGACTACTAGTTGTACTATTATTACTTTTACTAGTACTAGTATCACTTTTACTACTACTATTACTTTTACTACTACTATTACTTTTACTAGTACTACTTAGAGATGTCCGATAATGGCTTTTTTGCCGATATCCGATATTCCGATATTGTCCAACTCTTAATTACCGATTCCGATGTCAACCGATGCGATATACACAGTCGTGGGATTAACACTTTATTATGCCTAATTTTGTTGTGATGCCCCGCTGGATGCATTAAACAATGTAACAAGGTTTTACACAATAAATCAACTCAAGTTGTGGAAAAAAGTGCCAACATGGCACTGCCATATTTATTATTGAAGTCACAAAGTGCATTATTTTTTTTAACGTGCCTCAAAACAGCAGCTTGGAATTTGGGACATGCTCTCCATAAGAGAGCATGAGGAGGTTGAGGGTAGGGGGTTAGCAGGGTGTGTATATTGTAGCGTCCCGGAAGAGTTAGTGCTGCAAGGGGTTCTGGGTATTTGTTCTGTTGTGTTTGTGTTGTGTTACGGTGCGGATGTTCTCCCGAAATGTGTTTGTCATTCTTGTTTGGTGTGGGTTCACAGTGTGGCGAATATTTGTAACAGTGTTAAAGTTGTTTATACGGACACCCTCAGTGTGACCTGTATGGCTGTTGACCAAGTATCAGAGGTGGGACCAAGTCATTGCTTTGCAAGTCACAAGTAAGTCTCAAGTCTTTGCCCTCAAGTCTCGAGTCAAGTCCCGAGTCAAGACAGGCAAGTCCCGAGTCAAGTCCAAAGTCAAGACTGGAAAGTCTCAAGTCGAGTCCCAAGTCCTGCATTTTGAGTTTCGAGTCCTTTCAAGTCCTTTTAACCACAGACTAATATTTTTACACAGATTGTGTATGCTTTTAAAACGCTGTATTTATTTATTAAAACAAGTGCATTTGAAATTGCAAGAAAAAAAATAGTGCTGACATTGCAATTCATAATAGCACTATTAACAGTCATTTTAATAGTTTAAACAATTTTAAACATTTAACTCATTCCTTTACAGAATAAACACATTTGCAAAAGCAAACATTAACATACTATTGGTTGTATTTTATGAAAATAATATTACCAGAGTTGAGAAGGAGCAAAGATCTTCAATATTTGTATGTGAGAATCACAAATAAATCTTCTGGGGGAGGATGACGCCCCTACAGGGGTTTGCTTTACAAACTTTCAGCCCCATCTAAAACAAAATTCACCAGCCGCCACTGATTATAATGCATTCTCATTTTAGGCAAAGTATAAGACAATACTTTCTTAACAGTATAATTGTAACCAGGAATAAGTCTTCAAGTAACAATATTCAAATACTAACATTGTTGGGTAAGACAGCATTTGGTTTTATTCTGAATGTAGTGAAACAGATTGGTGGTTTTAGCTGATATAAAGACTTTCAGGTGTTTATATATGTTGAAGTATTTGGCAGACGCTTTTATCCAAAGCGACATACATAAAAAATACATACATAACAGTCACTGTAAACGTGATCATTTAAGGGAAGAATGTAATACAAAATATCAATACAAAGTGTCAAGACAGAATAAACTCTCTGCTGCTGCAGCAACAGAGATACAGTCTATAAGATAGATATCTAATGTATTCATACATTGTTTATGTAGGATATACGCATGTATATATAACCTAATCATATTGTTTCTTCAATTTAAAAATAGCTTACTGTTTTTTCCCCTTTCTCTGGGATTATATTCCCAGTTTTGATCTCGGACGTCTGGTCGCTTATAGCGTATAAGAATATTATATTACTGTTAAGCAAACTATGAATAATAAAACTTGCCAAAACATGTGTCCTTTATCATAGCTACACGTATGACAAAAAAGCATGTGGAAATGAGTGGTATTCAGTGAGGTAAGATGAATTAAATGCGCTGACAGTTCATTGCTCCTGCCAAATGAATTGCACTGAGTGGAGCGGATCACCACTCCAAGATGGCGGCCCCGCGTCTCGTCTGCGCCTGTAGGCAGTAGCGCTCCATGCTGCGTCTACTTATAAGATGTCTATGGTTATAACGTTAGCAGTGAGTTTACAGCCTCACTCATTTAACGACACAGCAAATAAAAGTCATGTTACTTAGCCAATAAACGTTAGCTTACATTCAAAACTTACCCTTCTTTGTGCAACTTCAAATGTCGAACGAAGTTGGAAGTTGTTGCGTCTCCGTCTGTAATATTCCACCTGCGTGATTTGCATACGGCAATTCGTTTTTTGTTGACCAAGTCGTAGTTTTTATACCCGAACGAAACCAACTTTGGCATAATTGTTCCTCACTGCCGCATTGTTTGACAACTCTTGTTCGGTGGTTGTCCTGCAATTGGATTGGATGAGAGCTGTGTGATGAAAACAACGTAGATCTAATTTGATTGGCTGTTGTACTGACAGCACAGCAGCTGACAAGCAGCACACACGCTGATAGACAGACAAACACGTAGAAAATGAAAGATACGGAGCGCTCCCAAATAACTTTTTAATCTTTGGGTTTTGGGGAAAGTAGCAAGTCATGTCAAGTCAAAAGGCTCAAGTCCAAGTGAAGTCACAAGTCATTGATGTTAAAGTCTAAGTCGAGTTGCAAGTCTCTTTACATTTTGTCAAGTCGAGTCTAAAGTCATCAAATTCATGACTCGAGTCTGACTCGAGTCCAAGTCATGTGACTCGAGTCCACACCTCTGCCAAGTATGCATGGCATTCACTTGTGTGTGTGAAAAGCCGAAGATATTATGTGACTGGGCCGGCACGCAAAGGCAGTGCCTTTAAGGTTTATTGGCGCTCTGTACTTCTCCTTACGTCCGTACATTTTACTTTTTGAAACCGATAATTTTGAAACCGATACCGATAATTTACGATATTACATTTTAAAGCATTTATCGGCCGATAATATCGGCAGTCCGATATTATCGGACATCCCTAGTACTACTACTTTGACTACTACTACTACTTGTACTACTATTACTTTTACTACTACATTGACTACTACTTGTGATTCAGGGCTACATAAATAAACATTGATTGATTGATTGATACTACTACCACTTTGACTACCACTTGTACTACTATTACTTTTACTAGTACTTATATTACTTGTACTACTACTACTATTATTATTACTAGTTCTACTACTACGTTGACAACTACTACTACTACTCGTACTATTACCTTTACTAGTACTACTACTGCTATTAATTTTACTAGTACTACTACTACTTTGACTACTACTACTTGTACTACTAATACTCTTACTAGTACTACTACAGCTATGACTACTACTACTATTACTTTTACTACTACTGACTACTACTACTACTACTACTTTTACTAGTACTACTATGACTACTATTACTTTTACTACTACTACGACTATTATGATTACTATTACTTTTATTAGTACTACTATTAATTTTACTAGTACTGCTATTACTTTACTACTACTACTTTTACTATTAATTTTACCCGTACTACGATTACATTTACTTGTACTACAACTATTTTTACTAGTACTGCTACTACTACTTGTACTACTATTACTTTTACTAGTACTACTACTTTGACCAGTAGTACTATTAATTTGACTACTACTATGACTACTACTATTACTATTACTACTATTACTATTACTACTACCACTTTGACGACTACTACTACTATTACTTTTACCAGTACTACTACTACTACTACAACTACTTTGACTACTACTACTATTACTAGTACTACTACTACTACTACCTTGACTACTATGGCTACTACTACTATTACTTTTACTAGTACTACTACTTTGACTACTAATACTTTTACTAGTACTACTACAACTACTACTTTGACTACTACTACTTTTACTAGTACTACTTTGACTACTACTTTGACTACTACTACTACTTGTACTACTACTACTACTTGTACTACTACTACTTTTATGGTATAGCTCGGTTGGCAGAGTGGCCGTGCCAGCAACTTGAGGGTTCCAGGTTCGAACCTCGCTCTGCCATCCTAGTCACTGCCGTTGTGTCCTTGGGCAAGACACTTTACCCACCTGCTCCCAGTGCCACCCACACTGCTTTAAATGTAACTTAGATATTGGGTTTCACTATGTAAAAGCGCTTTGAGTCACTAGAGAAAAGCGCTATATAAATATAATTAAATTCAATTAAAAAAAAAAAAAAGTATTACTACTACTACTACTTTTACCACTTCTACAAGAGCCAAAAGCAGTGAAGTTGTCACGTTGTGTAAATGGTAAATAAAAACAGAATACAATGATTTGCAAATCCTTTTCAACTTATATCCAATTGAATAGACTGCAAAGACAAGATATTTAATGTTCACACTGAGAAACTTTATTTTTTGCAAATAATCATGAACTTAGAATTTAATGGCAGCAACACATTGCAAAAAAGTTATCACAGGGGCATTTTTACCACTGTGTTACATGGCCTTTCCTTTTAACAACACTTACTAAACATTTGGGAACTGAGGAGACACATTTTTAAAGCTTTTCAGGTGCAATTCTTTCCCATTCTTGCTTGATGTACAGCTTAAGTTGTTCAACAGTCTCCCTTGTGCTATTTTAGGCTTCATATTGCGCCACACATTTTCAATGGGAGACAGGTCTGGACTACAGGCAGGCCAGTCTAGTACCCGCACTCTTTTACTATGAAGCCACGCTGTTGTAACACATGGCTTGGCATTGTCTTGCTGAAATAAGCAGGGGCGTCCATGATAACATTGCTTGGATGGCAACATATGTTGCTCCAAAACCTGTATGTACCTTTCAGCATTAATGGTGCCTTCACAGATGTGTAAGTTACCTATGTCTTGGGCACTAATACACCCCCATACCATCACACATGCTGGCTTTTTAACTTTGCACAGTCCGGATGGTTCTTTTCCTCTTTGGTCCGGAGGACACGACGTCCACAGTTTCCAAAAACAATTTGAAATGTGGACTCGTCAGACCACAGAACACTTTTCCACTTTGCATCAGTCCATCTTAGATGAGCTCGGGCCCAGCGAAGCTGGCGGCGTTTCTGGGTGTTGTTGATAAATGGCTTTGGCTTTGCATTATAGAGTTTTAACTTGCACTTACAGATGTAGCAACCAACTGTAGTTACTGACAGTGGTTTTCTGAAGTGTTCCTCAGCCCATGTGGTGATATCCTTTACACACTGATGTCGCTTTTTGATGCAGTACCGCCTGAGGGATCCAAGGTCTGTAATATCATGGCTTACATGCAGTGATCTCTCCAGATTCTCTGAACCTTTTGATGATATAACGGAGCGTAGATGGTGAAATCCCTAAATTCCTTGCAATAGCTGGTTGACAAATGTTGTTCTTAAACAATTTGCTCACGCATTTGTTGACAAAGTGGTGACCCTCGCCCCATCCTTGTTTGTGAATGACTGAGCATTTCATGGAAGCTGCTTTTATACCCAATCATGGCACCCACCTGTTCCCAATTAGCCTGTTCACCTGTGGGATGTTCCTAATAAGTGTTTGATAAGCATTCCTCAACTTTCTCAGTCTTTTTTGCCACTTGTGCCAGCTTTTTTGAAACATGTTGCAGGCATCAAATTCCAAATGAGCTAATATAATATAACAGTAAATGTCTTGTCTTTGCAGTCTATTCAATTGAATATAGGTTGAAAAGGATTTGCAAATCATCGTATTCTGTTTTTATTTACCATTTACACAACGTGACAACTTAACTGCTTTTGGGTTTTAGATTACTACTACTATTACTACTACTTGTAGAACTTATACTATTTTTACAACTAATTTTACTACTACCTGTATCATAATGGTCACTACTTTTACGACTACTTGTATCAGAATGATCACTACTTTTACTACTACCTGTATCAAAATGGTCACTACTTTCACTACTACCTGTATCAGAACGGTCACTACTTTCACTACTACCTGTATCAGAACGGTCACTACTTTCACTACTACCTGTATCAGAACGGTCACTACTTTTACTACTACCTGTGTCAAAATGGTCAGTACTTTCACTACTACCTGTATCAGAACGGTCAGTACTTTCACTACTACCTGTATCAGAACGGTCAGTACTTTTATTACTACCTGTATCAGAATGATCACTACTTTTACTACTACCTGTATCAGAACGATCACTACTTTTACTACTACCTGTATCAGAATGGTCACTACTTTTACTACTACCTGTATCAGAATGGTCACTACTTTTACTACTACCTGTATCAGAACGATCACTACTTTTACTACTACCTGTATCAGAATGGTCACTACTTTTACTACTACCTGTATCAGAATGATCATTACTTTTCCTACTACCTGTATCAAAATGGTCACTACTTTCACTACTACCTGTATCAGAACGGTCACTACTTTTACTACTACCTGTATCAGAATGGTCACTACTTTTACTACTACCTGTATCAGAAAGATCATTACTTTTGTTACTACCTGTATCAGAATGATCACTACTTTTACTACTACCTGTATCAGAATGGTCACTACTTTTACTACTACCTGTATCAGAATGATCATTACTTTTACTACTACTTGTATCAAAATGGTCACTACTTTTACTACTACCTGTATCAGAAAGATCACTACTTTTCCTACTACCTGTATCAGAATGATCATTACTTTTCCTACTACTTGTATCAGAATGGTCACTACTTTTACTACTACCTGTATCAAAATGGTCACTACTTTTACTACTACCTGTATCAGAATGATCATTACTTTTCCTACTACTTGTATCAGAATGGTCACTACTTTTACTACTACCTGTATCAAAATGGTCACTACTTTCACTACTACCTTTATCAGAACGGTCACTACTTTCACTACTACCTGTATCAGAACAGTCACTACTTTTACTACTACCTGTATCAAAATGATCACTACTTTTACTACTACCTGTATCAGAACGGTCACTACTTTCACTACTACCTGTATAAGAACGGTCACTACTTTCATTACTACCTGTATCAGAATGATCACTACTTTTACTACTACCTGTATCAGAACGATCACTACTTTTACTACTACCTGTATCAGAACGATCACTACTTTTACTACTACCTGTATCAGAATGGTCACTACTTTTACTACTACCTGTATCAGAATGGATCAAGCTGTCCTCCCCCAGGAATCCAGACGGGATCGTGCGTGAAGTTTGACGCGTTGACGAGGACGTGTGAGGTGACTGCTTGGTGTCCCATCGAGACCAAGACTCGTCCTCCAAGGTACACTTCCTGTTTGCATTAGAAACTCTAAAGTGGCATCACATGATATCGACATGTCAACACCTGGTATCACCATGTTCTAATTTGATATCAACATGTTTGTTACTGGGATCACATAATTTCAACATGTTATCACCTGATATCACCATTTTCTAATTTGATATCATCATATGTTTAACTGGTATCACATGATATCAACATGTTGGTACATGGTATAACCATATTCTAATTTGATATCAACATGTTTGTTACTGGGATCACATAATATCAACATGTTAGCACCTGGTATCACCATTTTGTAATTTGATATCAACATATTTTTAACTGGTATCACATGATATCAACATGTTAGTACCTGGTATAACCATGTTCTAATTTGATATCAACATGTTTGTTACTGGGATCACATAATATCAATTTGTTAGCACCTGGTATCACCATTTTA
Source organism: Entelurus aequoreus (assembly GCF_033978785.1). NCBI lineage: Eukaryota > Metazoa > Chordata > Actinopteri > Syngnathiformes > Syngnathidae > Entelurus > Entelurus aequoreus. Next base: position 19,581,979 of record NC_084747.1, on the reverse strand, counting down.
TAATTTGATATCAACCTATTTGTAACGGGATCACATAATATCAACATGTTAGTACCTGGTATAACCATGTTCTAATTTGATATCAACATGTTTGTTACTGGGATCACATAATATCAACATAATAGCACCTGGTATCACCATGTTTAAACATAACATGTTTGTTACTGGCATCGGATAATATCAACATGTCAGCACTTTGTGTTACCATGTTAAACATGATATCAACATGATTGTAACTAGTATCAAATGATATCAACACGTTAGCACCTGGCATCACCTTGTTTTAACATGATATGAATTTTTTTTAACTGGCATCACATGATATCGACATGTAAGCACCTGGTATCACCATTTTCTAATTTGATATCAACATATTTGTAACTGGTATCACATGATATTGACATGTTAGCACCTGGTATCACCATGTTCTAATTTAATATCAACGTGTTTGTTACTGGGCTCACAATATCAACATGTTAGCACCTGATATCACCATGTTCAAATTTGATATCAACATGTTTGTTACTGGGATCACATAATATCAACATGTTAGCACCTCGTATCATCACGTTTGTTACTGGCATCGGATGATGTCAACATGTCAGCACTTTGTATTATCATGTTTAAACATGGTATCAACATGATTGTAACTGGTATCAAATGATATCAACATGTTAGCACCTGGCATCACCTTGTTTAAACATGATATGAACATGTTTATAACTGGCATCACATGGTATCAACATGTAAGCACCTGGTATCACCATTTTCTAATTTGATTTCAACATATTTGTAACTGGTATCACATGATATCAACATGTTAGTACCTGGTATCACCATGTTCTAATTTGATATCAACATGTTTGTTACTAGGATCACATAATATCAACGTGTTAGCACCTGGTATCACCGTGTTCTAATTTGATATCAACATGTTTGTTACTGGGATCACATAATATCAACATGTTAGCACCTGGTATCACCATTTTGTAATTTGATATCAACATATTTGTAACGGGATCACATTACATCAACATATTAGCACCTGGTATCACCATTTTCTACCTTGATATCAACATATTTGTAACTGGTATCACATGATATCAACATGTTAGTACCTGGTATCACCATGTTCTAATTTGATATCAATATGTTCGTTACAAGGTCACATAATATCAACATGTTAGCACCTGGTATCACCATTTTGTAATTTGATATCAACATATTTGTAACTGGTATCACATGATATTAACATGTTAGTACCTGGTATAACCATGTTCTAATTTGATATCAACATGTTTGTTACTGGGATCACATAATATCAACATGTTAGCACCTGGTATCACCATTTTGTAATTTGATATCAACATATTTGTAACGGGATCACATAATATCAACATGTTAGCACCTGGTATCACCATTTTCTACTTTGATATCAACATATTTGTAACTGGTATCAAATGATATCAACATGTTAGTACCTGGTATCACCATGTTCTAATTTGATATCATTATATTTGTTACAGGGTCACATAATATCAACATGTTATCACATGGTATCACCATTTTCTAATTTGATATAAACATGATTGTAACTGGTATCAAATGATATCAACATGTTAGCACCTGGCATCACCTTGTTTAAACATGATATGAACATGTTTATAACTGGCATCACATGATATCAACATGTAAGCACCTGGTATCACCATTTTCTAATTTGATTTCAACATGTTTGTTACTGGTATCACATGATATCAACATGTTAGCACCTCGTATCATCACATTTGTTACTGGCATCGGATGATATCAACATGTCAGCTCTTTGTATTACCATATTTAAACATGATGTCAACATGATTGTAACCGGTATCAAATTTTATCAACATGTTAGCACCTGGCATCACCTTGTTTAAACATTGTATGAACATGTTTAGAACTGGCATCACATGATATCAACATGTTTGCACCTGGTATCACCATGTTGTAATTTGATATCAACATGTTTTCAACTGGTATCACATGTTAGTAACATGTTCGTACCTGGTATCACCATGTTCTAATTTAAAAACATGTTTGTAACTGGCATTGGAAAATATTGACATGTTAGCAACTGGTATCACCATTTTCTAATTTGATATCAACATCACATGAAATCGACATGTTCGTACCTGGTATCACCATCTTTAAACATCAATGTTTCCAACTAGTATCCATTTGTATCAACCTGTTTGCACATGGTGTCAATATGTTATCACTTTGCATCCTCATATTAAGCTTTGATATCAATATATTTGTACCTGGTATCTACATGTTAGCACCAACACACCTGGTCTTAATATATTTAAACAGCATGGTGGCACTTTGCTATCATGTTTGTGACTGGTATCGCATGATATCAACATGTAAGCACCTGGTATCCCTTGATATCAGGTACAGATTCAAACTTGATATCGACATGTTTGTACTTGGTATCATGTGATATCAACATGTTTGTACTTGGTATCACCATATTCAAACTTGATATCATCATGGTTGTACCTGGTATCATGTGATATCAACGTGTTTGCACTTGGTGTTACCATATTCAAACTTGATATCATCATGGTTGTACCTGGTATCATGTGATATCAACATGTTTGTACTTGGTATCACCATATTCAAACTTGATATCATGTTTGTACCTGGTATCATGTGATATCAGCATGTTTGTAAAGGTAGACTTATAATGTGCATGGATAACATTTTCCTCTCTTCAATAATTTCCGATAGTTTCCAGGTGGATCGTCTATAAGGTGAAGTATTAGTGCCTGGTTAACAAATAAAACAAATATAGCATTCATAGCTGTGGCTGTAGGCAACCTCCAGTAGGCTAGCATGCTAACATGAATGTGGTATGCAGGCCCGCTGTGTTGGCGTCAGCTGAGAACTTCACGGTGCTCATCAAAAACAACATTCGCTTTCCCGCTTTCAACTTCATCAGGTGAAGCTTTTTATCCCAAGTGTGAGTGTCGTGTAAAGATCCATCATAACTAATATCATCTACCACATAATAACAAATATCTACCATATCAATAACAAATATCATCCACCCATTTTCTACCGCTTATTCCCTTCGGCCATCATATCAATAACAAATATCATCTACCATGTCATAACAAATATCACCTACCATATCACCTACCATGTCATAACAAATATAATCTCCCATATCATAACAAATATCATCTACCATGTCATAACAGTTATCTACCATATCATAACAAATATAATCTACCATATCATAACAAATATCATCTACCATATCATCTACCATGTCATAACAAATATCCTCTACCATATCATAACAAATATCATCTACCATGTCATAACAAATGTCATCTACCATATCATAACAAATGTCATTTACCATATAACAAATACCAGATATCTACCATGTCATAACAAATATCTACCATATCATAACAAATATCATCTACCATTACATAACAAATATCATCTACCACATCGTAACAAATATCTACCATATGATAACAAATATCATAACAAATATCTACCATATAACATATCTACCATATAACAAATATCATCTACCATATAACAAATATCTACCATGTCATAACAAATATCTACCATATCATAACAAATATCATCTACCATATAACAAATATAATCTACCATATAATAACAAATATAATCCACCATATAACAAATATCTACAATATCATAACAAATATCATCTACCATATCATAACAAATATCTACCATATCGTAACAAATATCATCTACCATATAACAAATATCTACCATATAACATCATCTACCATATCATAACAAATATCATTTACCATATAACTAATATCTACCATGTCATAACAAATATCTACCATATCATAACAAATATAATCTACTATATCATAACAAATGTCATCTACCATGTCATAACAAATGTCATCTACCATAACATAACAAATATCATCTACCATATCATAACATATGTCATCTGCCACATAACTAATATCATCTATCATATCAATAACAAATATCATCTACCATATCATAACAAATATCTACCATATAACAAATATAATCTACCATATAATAACAAATATCTACCATATCATAACAAATATCTACAATATCATAACAAATATCATCTACCATATCATAACAAATGTCATCTACCATGTCATAACAAATTTCATCTACCATAACATAACAAATATCATCTACCATATCATAACATATGTCATCTGCCACATAACTAATATCATCTATCATATCAATAACAAATATCATCTACCATATCATAACAAATATCATCTACCATATTAAAAATGTCATCTACCATGTCATAACAAATGTCATCTACCATATCATAACAAATACCATCCACCATATAACAAATGTCATCTACCATGTCATAACAAATGTCATCTACCATGTCATAACAAATGTCATCTACCATGTCATAACAACTGTCATCTACCATGTCATAACAAATGTCATCTACCATATCATAACAAATACCATCTACCATATCATAAGAATTGTCATCTACCATGTCATAACAAATATCTACCATGTCATAACAAATGTCATCTACCATAACATAACAAATATCATCTACCATATCATAACAAATGTCATCTGCCATATAACTAATATCATCCATCATATCATAAGAAATATCATCTACCATATCATAACAAATGTCATCTACCATATCATAACAAATATCATCTACCATATAAAAAATGTCATCTACCATGTCATAACAAATGTCATCCACCATATCATAACAAATACCATCTACCATATCATAACAAATGTCATCTACCATGTCATAACAAATGTCATCTACCATGTCATAACAAATGTCATCTACCATATCATAACAAATGTCATCTACCATGTCATAACACATATCATCTACCATGTCAAAACAAATATCATCTACCATGTCAAAACAAATATCATCTACCATGTCAAAACAAATATCATCTACCATGTCATAACAAATATCATCTACCATATCATAACAAATGTCATCTACCATATAACTAATATCATCCATCATATCAATAACAAATATCATCTACCATATCATAACAAATGTCATCTACCATATCATAACAAATGTCATCTACCATATCATAACAAATACCATTTCATAACAAATGTCATCTACCATGTCATAACAAATATCATCTACCATGTCATAACAAATGTCATCTACCATATCATAAAAAATGTCATCTATCATATCATAACACTTATCATCTACCATATCATAACAAATGTCATCTACCATATAACTAATATCATCCATCATATCAATAACAAATATCATCTACCATATCATAACAAATATCATCTACCATATCATAACAAGTGTCATCTACCATATCATAACAAATGTCATCTACCATATAACTAATATCATCCATCATATCAATAACAAATATCTACCATATCATAACAAATATCATCTACCATATCATAACAAATGTCATCTACCATATCATAACAAATGTCATCTATTATATCATAACACTTATCTACCATATCATAACAAATGTCATCTACCATATAACTAATATCATCCATCATATCAATAACAAATAACATCTACCATATGATAACAAATGTCATCTACCATATGATAACAAATGTCATCTACCATATCATAACAAATGTCATCTACCATATAACAAATGTCATCTACCATGTCATAACACATGTTATCTACCATATCAATCATAACAAATACCATGTACCATATCATAACAAAAATCATCTACCATATCATAACAATAACAAATATGTCTTGTAGAAGGAACATCCTTCCAGAGATGGACGACGCCTACTTGAGGAGTTGCCAGCGTGCCAATGACTCTTTGTGTCCCATCTTCAGACTGGGAGATGTGGTGAGACAGGCGGGGCAGAACTTCTCTCAGATGGCCGTGGAGGTGACACACATTTATTTAGATTCTATTAGAACAAGATAGCCGTGGAGGTGACACGCATTTATTTAGATTCTATTAAAACAAGATGGCCGTGGAGGTGACACACATTTATTTAGATTCTATTAGAACAAGATGGTCGTGGAGGTGACACGCATTTATTTAGATTCTATTAAAACAAGATAGCCGTGGAGGTGACACGCATTTATTTAGATTCTATTAGAACAAGATGGCTGTGGAGGTGACACGCATTTATTTAGATTCTATTAAAACAAGATGGCCGTGGAGGTGACACGCATTTATTTAGATTCTATTAGAACAAAATGGCCGTGGAGGTGACACGCATTTATTTAGATTCTATTAGAACAAGATAGCCGTGGAGGTGCCACGCATTTATTTAGATTCTGTTAGAACAAGATGGCCGTGGAGGTGACACGCATTTATTTAGATTCTATAAGAACAAGATAGCCGTGTAGGTGACACGCATTTATTTAGATTCTGTTAGAACAAGATAGCCGTGGAGGTGCCATGCATTTATTTAGATTCTCTTAGAACAAGATGGCCGTGGAGGTGACACGCATTTATTTAGATTCTATTAGAACAAGATGGCCGTGGAGGTGACACGCATTTATTTAGATTCTATTAGAACAAGATGGCCGTGGAGGTGACACACATTTATTTAGATTCTATTAGAACAATATGGCCGTGGAAGTGACACGCATTTATTTAGATTCTATTAGAACAAGATGGCCGTGGAGGTGACACGCATTTATTTAGATTCTATTAAAACAAGATAGTCTTGGAGGTGACACGCATTTATTTAGATTCTATTACAACAAGATGGCCGTGGAGGTGACACGCATTTATTTAGATTCTGTTAGAACAAGATAGCCGTGGAGGTGACACGCATTTATTTAGATTCTCTTAGAACAAGATGGCCGTGGAGGTGACACGCATTTATTTAGATTCTATTAGACCAAGATGGCCGTGGAGGTGACACGCATTTATTTAGATTCTATTAGAACAAGATGGCCGTGGAGGTGACACACATTTATTTAGATTCTATTAGAACAAGATGGCCGTGGAGGTGACACGCATTTATTTAGATTCTATTAGAACAAGATGGCCGTGGAGGTGACACGCATTTATTTAGATTCTATTAAAACAAGATAGCCTTGGAGGTGACACGCATTTATTTAGATTCTATTAGAACAAGATGGCCGTGGAGGTGACATGCATTTATTTAGATTCTATTAGACGAAGATGGCCTTGGAGGTGACACGAAATTATTTAAATTCTATTAGAACAAGATAGCCGTGGAGGTGACACGCATTTATTTAGATTCTGTTAGAACAAGATAGCCGTGGAGGTGCCATGCATTTATTTAGATTCTATTAGAACAAGATGGCCGTGGAGGTGACACGCATTTATTTAGATTCTATTAGAACAAGATAGCCGTGGAGGTGACACGCATTTATTAAGATTCTATTAGAACAAGATGGCCGTGGAGGTGACACACATTTATTTAGATTCTATTAGAACAATATGGCCGTGGAAGTGACACGCATTTATTTAGATTCTATTAGAACAAAATGGCCGTGGAGGTGACACGCATTTATTTAGATTCTATTAGAACAAGATAGCCGTGGAGGTGCCACGCATTTATTTAGATTCTGTTAGAACAAGATGGCCGTGGAGGTGACACGCATTTATTTAGATTCTATAAGAACAAGATAGCCGTGTAGGTGACACGCATTTATTTAGATTCTGTTAGAACAAGATAGCCGTGGAGGTGCCATGCATTTATTTAGATTCTCTTAGAACAAGATGGCCGTGGAGGTGACACGCATTTATTTAGATTCTATTAGAACAAGATGGCCGTGGAGGTGACACGCATTTATTTAGATTCTATTAGAACAAGATGGCCGTGGAGGTGACACACATTTATTTAGATTCTATTAGAACAATATGGCCGTGGAAGTGACACGCATTTATTTAGATTCTATTAGAACAAGATGGCCGTGGAGGTGACACGCATTTATTTAGATTCTATTAAAACAAGATAGCCTTGGAGGTGACACGCATTTATTTAGATTCTATTACAACAAGATGGCCGTGGAGGTGACACGCATTTATTTAGATTCTGTTAGAACAAGATAGCCGTGGAGGTGACACGCATTTATTTAGATTCTATTAAAACAAGATGGCCGTGGAGGTGACACGCATTTATTTAGATTCTATTAGAACAAAATGGCCGTGGAGGTGACACGCATTTATTTAGATTCTGTTAGAACAAGATGGCCGTGGAGGTGACACGCATTTATTTAGATTCTATAAGAACAAGATAGCCGTGTAGGTGACACGCATTTATTTAGATTCTGTTAGAACAAGATAGCCGTGGAGGTGCCATGCATTTATTTAGATTCTCTTAGAACAAGATGGCCGTGGAGGTGACACACATTTATTTAGATTCTATTAGAACAAGATGGCCGTGGAGGTGACACGCATTTATTTAGATTCTATTAGAACAAGATGGCCGTGGAGGTGACACACATTTATTTAGATTCTATTAGAACAATATGGCCGTGGAAGTGACACGCATTTATTTAGATTCTATTAGAACAAGATGGCCGTGGAGGTGACACGCATTTATTTAGATTCTATTAAAACAAGATAGCCTTGGAGGTGACACGCATTTATTTAGATTCTATTACAACAAGATGGCCGTGGAGGTGACACGCATTTATTTAGATTCTGTTAGAACAAGATAGCCGTGGAGGTGCCATGCATTTATTTAGATTCTATTAGACCAAGATGGCCGTGGAGGTGACACGCATTTATTTAGATTCTATTAGAACAAGATGGCCGTGGAGGTGACACGCATTTATTTAGATTCTATTAGAACAAGATGGCCGTGGAGGTGACACACATTTATTTAGATTCTATTAGAACAAGATGGCCGTGGAGGTGACACGCATTTATTTAGATTCTATTAGAACAAGATGGCCGTGGAGGTGACACACATTTATTTAGATTCTATTAGAACAAGATGGCCGTGGAGGTGCCATGCATTTATTTAGATTCTATTAGAACAAGATGGCCGTGGAGGTGACACGCATTTATTTAGATTCTATTAGAACAAGATAGCCGTGGAGGTGACACGCATTTATTAAGATTCTATTAGAACAAGGACTTTTTGCCACATTGAAACAATGAAGTGTTTTTTTTAAATTGCAAATTCTATACTAAATCGCCTGCACTGGTTGCACTTGCATTGTTGACCACAGGGGGGCGTCATAGGCATCCAGATTAAATGGGACTGCAACCTGGACCTTCTGACGCGCCGCTGCCTGCCCAGGTACTCCTTCCGGAGGCTGGATGAGAATGAGAGCAACAAGACCCTCTACCCCGGGTTCAACTTCAGGTGTTATGACGTCACAATAGATGATATCACGTGTTCAGAGTGGTCCAATAAGATGTCACTTTTAGCATCACATGTCACATGGTTATGTAAAGTGCAACACAAAGTGCCACTGCGACCAATTTGTTGGCACCTCGATATCAACATGTTTGCACCTAGTATAAACTTGATATCAACAGGTTTCCAACTGGTATCACCCTAGCTAAACTTGATATCAACATGTATGCAACTGGTATCAATCACCCTAGCTAAACTTGATATCAACATGTTAGTACCTAGTATAACTCTAGCTAAACTTGATATCAATATGTTTGCACCTAGTATCACCTTAGCTAAACTTGAAATCAACATGTATGCAACTGGTAGCACTCTAGCTAAACTTGATATTAACATGTTAGTACCTGGTATCACCCTAGCTAAACTTGATATGAACATGTTAGTACCTGGTATCACTCTAGCTGAACTTGATATTAACATGTTAGTACCTGGTATCACTCTAGCTAAACTTGATATCAGCATGTTAGTACCTGGTAGCACCATATTCACACTTGATATTGGCCTGTTAGCACCTAGTATCACCATATTTACACTTGATATCGACATGTTAGCACCTGGTATCTTAATGATATTAACATGTCAGTAATCATAATATTCCCACATGATATCAACATGTCTGGTACCATTACATTCTCACATGATATTGACATGTCTGGTATCACCATGTTCCCACATGATGTCAGCATGCTTGTAGCAGACATACTGTATTAATATGACATATGTCACATGTTCAGGTTTGCAAAGTACAACATGGTGGACGGCGTGGAGGAGAGAACGCTCTACAAGGCTTTTGGCATCAGGTTCGACATCCTGGTCTTTGGACAGGTGCTCACATTTCGAATCAGTATCGCACATGTCATCCTTAATAATTCATTTCAGTATTACACACGTCACCATTAATTATTAATTTCAGTATCGCATGCGTCATCCTTAATTATTCATTTCAGTACCCTTAATTATTCATTTCAGTATCATTAATTATTCACTTCAGTATCACACGTCATCTTTAATGAATCATTTCAGTATTGCACACCTCATCCTTAATTATTCATTTCAGTATCGCAGACGTCATCCTTAATTATTCATTTCAGTATCGCACACGTCATCCTTAATGAATAATTTCAGTATCGCACATGTCATCCTTAATAATTCATTTCAGTATTACACACGTCATCATTAATTATTAATTTCAGTATCGCATGCGTCATCCTTAATTATTCATTTCAGTACCCTTAATTATTAATTTCAGTATCGCACACGTCATCATTAATTATTCACTTCAGTATCACACGTCATCTTTAATGAATCATTTCAGTATTGCACACCTCATCCTTAATTATTCATTTCAGTATCGCAGACATCATCCTTAATTATTCATTTCAGTATCGCACACGTCATCCTTAATGAATAATTTCAGTATCGCACCGTCATCCTTAATGAATCATTTCAGTATTGCACAAGTCATCCTTAATTATTCATTTCCGTATCGCACACGTCATCCTGAATGAATCATTTCAGTATCGCACACTTCATTCTTAATGAATAATTTCAGTATCGCACACGTCATTCTTAATTAATCATTTTAGTATCGCACACGTTATCCTAATGAATCATTTCAGTATCGTACACATAATTCTTAATTAATCATTTCAGTATCGCACACGTCATCCTTAATTAATCATTTCAGTATCGTACATGTCATCCGTAAATAATCTTTTCAGTATTGCACACGTCATCTTTAATTATTCATTTCAGTATCGCAAACGTCATCCTTGATATAATTTCAAGTGTGTTGTTTTGTTTTGTCCAGGCAGGAAAGTTCAGCATCATTCAGCTCGTTGTCTATATCGGCTCTACACTGTCCTACTACGCTCTGGTGAGTCTACAATGTGTAGTGCACCCCATATATGTAGTACATAGGTATATGTAGTACATGTGTATATGTAGTACATGGATATATGTAGTACATAAGTATATGTAGTACATGGGTATATGCGGTACATGGATGTATGTAGTACATGGGTATACCCCTTGATATCAACATGTTAGCACCTGGTATCCCTTGACATCACCATGCAAGCACCTGGTATCCCTTGATATCAACATGTTAGCACCTGGTATCCCTAATATCAACATGTTAGCACCTGGTATCCCGTGATATCAACATGCAAGCACCTGGTATCCCTTGATATCAACATGCTAGCACCTGGTATCCCTTGATGTCAACTTTGCTAGCACCTGGTGTCCCTTGATATCAACATGCTAGCACGTGGTATCCTTTGATATCAACATGCTAGCACCTGGTATCCTTTGATATCAACACGCTAGCACCTGGTATCCTTTGATATCAACATGTTAGCACCTGATATCCCTTGATATCAACACACTAGCACCTGGTATCCTTTGATCTCAACATGCTGGCACCTGACATCCCTTGATATCAACATGTTAGCACCTGGTATCCCCTAATATCAACATGTTAGCACCTGGTATCCCTTGATATCAACATGCTAGCACCTGGTATCCCTTGATATCAACATGCAAGCACCTGGTATCCCTTGAAGCACCTGGTATCCCTTGATATCAACATGTTATCACCTGGTATCCCCTAATATCAACATGTTAGCACATGGTATCCCTTGATATCAACATGCTAACACCCGGTATCCTTTGATATCAACATGTTAGCACCTGGTATCCCCTAATATCAACATGTTAGCACCTGGTATCCCTTGATATCAACATGCAAGCACCTGGTATCCCTTGATATCAACATGTTAGCTCCTGGTATCCCCTAATATCAACATGTTAGCACCTGGTATCCCTTGATATCAACATGCAAGCACCTGGTATCCCTTGATATCAACATGTTAGCACCTGGTATCCCCTAATATCAACATGTTAGCACCTGGTATCCCTTGATATCAACATGCAAGCACCTGGTATCCCTTGATATCAACATGCTAGCACCTGGTATCCCTTGATATCAACTTGCTAGCACCTGGTATCCCTTGATATCAACATGCTAACACCTGCTATTCTTTGATATTAACATGCTAGCACCTGGTATACCTTGAAATGGACATATGCCCAAATAAAGGCTTCCTGTTGTGAAAGTTCTTCCTGTGTCGTGATGGTGGAGGCGCTAACCGTCCCCTGTGTGCCGTTGCCTAGACGACGGTGCTGATGGACTGGTTGATCGAAACCAGCTGCTACTCTGCAGACGTGGGCCAGAACTACGGTGAGAAGAAGGTGGAGTCAGTGGAGGACGGCAAGAAGGTGAGGGCTTGATGGCGCCGTGGGGGCGTGGTCGTCTTCAAGGCCTGTTTTTGTCCCAGGGCGTGCTGAGCGTGTCCTACGTGGACCAAGACCACATCCGCGTGGTAAAAATGTCCCTCAAGAGACGCCTGCAGGATGCCAACACGGTTGCCGTGGAGACCAGAAGGGTAAATAAAGTGTAGTGCTGGGGCGTCTCCACTAGGTGGCGTTAAAGAGATTCCTGTCCCGCCAGGAGGACGCGGGACACGTGACAATGGCGGTCTCCGTCCTTCTTCAAGCACAAGTTGACCCTCGGCCCGTGCCCGACCCCAAACCCGACTTTGAGCGGCCATCTTGGTGTGGATGTGGGCGCTGCACCGCCTCCGCCCTCCCCCAGGAGGAGCTGTGCTGCAGGCGGAGCGAGGGTCCCTGCATCTCCTCGTCTGCGCTCTTTGAGCGGCTGGTGTTACATCGCCCCCTGCTGGAGGCGCTGCTTCTCTACAGGGACCCTTTGTCTCCTGCGCCCGCCACCCGCCGCAGCGCCGCCACCCGCAGCCACAGCACCGCCACCCTGCGACACTGCGCCTACCAGCAGTACGTGGCCTGGAGGTTCGGTGTCCCGCCCGCCACCACCTGCCCCGCCATCCCTCGCTGCTGCGTGGGCAGGATCAGGGAGGAGTTCCCCAGCCCGGACGGACGCTACAGCGGCTTCACGCTCGCCAACGCCGCCCCAGCCATAACAACACAAGACTAGAAAACACCAATAAAATCTTCTTGACCGCTTTTGTCTTCATGTGACTTTATCGTATCGCACCAGAGGATACTCGCTTCTCTTTTGCATTAGGAACACATGTTCATTAAAGGTCAACATAGTATCCCTGGAAATCAACATGTCACCACCCAGTATCACCATATTCACACTTGACAACATGTTACCACCCAGTACTACCTAATTCATACTTGATATCAACATGTGACACCCAGTATCGCCATATTCACGCTTGATAACATGTTACCACCTGGTATCACCTAAATCATGCTTGATATCATGTTACCACCCAGTATCACCATATTCACACTTAAATTCAACATGTTATCACCATATTCACGCTTGACAGCAACATATTTGCAACTAGTATCAATTCGTATCAAAATATTAGCAACTGTTATCGCTTGATATCAACATGTTACCACTTGGTATTACCATATTCACACTTGATATCATGTTACACCCAGTATCGCCATATTCACACTTAATATCAAGATGTTACCACCCAGTCTCGTCATATTCACACCTGATATAAAAATGTTGTTTCACCCTTGTTATCACTTCTTAGCTCAGGCTACCAACATGTTACCACCCAGTATCGCCATATTCACACTTGATATCAACATATTACCACACAGTATCACCATATTCACACTTAATATCTACATATTACCACCCAGTATCGTCATTTTCACACTTGATATCAAAATGTTTTTCACCCTTGTTATCACTTCTTAGCACAGGCTACCAACCACCCAGTATCGCCATATATTCACACTTGATATCAACATATTACCACACAGTATCACCATATTCGCACTTAATAACATATTCCCACCCTGTATCGTCATATTCACACTTGATATCTACATATTACCACCCAGTATCGCCATATTCACACTTGATATGAACATATCACCACCCAGTATCGTCATATTCACACTTGATATGAACATGTTACCACCCAGTTTCACCATATTCACACTTGATATCAACATGCTACCATCCAGTTTCGTCACATTCACACTTGATAACATGTTACCACCCAGTATCACCTAATTATTACTTGATATCAACATATTACCGCCCAGTATCATCATAATCACACTTGATATCAACCTGTTACCACCCAGTTTCACCATATTCACACTTGATATCAACATGTTACCACCCAGTTTCACCATATTCACACTTGATATCAACATGCTACCATCCAGTTTCGTCACACTTGATAACATGTTACCACCCAGTATCACCTAATTAATACTTGATATCAACATTTTACCACCCAGTATCGCCATATTCACACTTGATTTTAACATATTACCACCCAGCATCGTCATATTCACACTTGATATCAACATGCCACCACCCAGTTTCGTCATATTCACACTTGATAACACGTTACCACCCAGTATCACCTAATTCATACTTGATATCAACATGTTACCAACAAGTATTGCCGTCTTCACACTTGATATCAACATGCTACCACCCAGTATCGTCATATGTTTTTACATTTACAGTAATTGACTGAAAAAGCACCTCACATTTTAAGGTACGATTATGGATTTATTTATTTTTTTTACCTTCAAATCCCTTAAACTTTTACGTCTGCAGTGTTGCTAATCAAACTGGAAGTTCTTTTAAAAGTAAGTTCCCTGACCGGGAATCGAACCCGGGCCGCGGCGGTGAGAGCGCCGAATCCTAACCACTAGACCACCAGGGACACAGGGAATGTTGAGTAAAGTTCTTTACTTATAATAATGCATCCGTGCTAGTACGATACAGTTAGCGCAGCATAGTAGAAAACACAAGCATGAGTTCAAATACTTCAACTTGTCGTTTATGTTTGAAGCTTTATGTGATTTGTTTTTGTCGTTTTAAAAAGTTGCAAAATGAGCAAGTGCGCATATCTACCGCGTGAGGACGCTGTTTCACCACTTGGAGGCCGCCGGTAAAGACGACTAAATCAAGTCAGCATGACTCACAGCAATCATGTAATTTCTTTTTAAAATATAAAACAACGGTGATTCGACAACTGAAACGGCTTCGAGGAAAAGTCAACACAAAGACAACCTGGTGCTTGAATGATCGATGATGTTTCATTGTTGGCGTTAAAAACGATCACGATAAGGCGTACTGCGTTTTTAACACTCGGCTCTTACTTTGAAAAGAGGTAAAGCGGAAGTTATTTGTTGTGCTTAGCGAGCTTGATGCTTGTTGAGTCTTGTCTGGAGAGAAAAAAAAGTCTTAATTTGTGTCATTTTCTTTGACGGACCAAGCGGCGGCCGCGATGTCTCCAGGTGGCTCTTCTTGTCTTCTTGTCTTCTTCTCGGCTACAACTAAGTTCAACACGCGGCTGTTCTCGACCCACCAGCAACTTTGATTTGTTCGCAGATTCCTGCGCTGAGAAGAAATCGAGGTGAAATAAGAGTCCGCACACAACAACGATGGCGTTCTTCGTGAAAAAGAAGAAATTCAAGTTCCAGACTCATCTGACGCTGGAGGAGCTGAGCGCGGTTCCGTTCGTCAACGGAGTTCTCTTCTGTAAAGTCCGCCTGCTGGACGGAGACTTTACGGCCACGTCCTCCAGGTCAGACCCCGACTCAACATGCTAATCTAAACATGCTAACCTAAACATGCTAACCTAGACATGCTAAACATTCATTATTTTTCCAACACGACACCAATCAACACTCTGTATCAGTTTATTTCCCATTTATTGAACTTGTGTGCAGTTATCTCTGGTGTTCAAGACCAGTTCAAGACCAGTTCAAGACTTGTTTGTTCAGATCTTCCTTGGTATCACATGTTGGCACCAGGTACCAACATGCTATGGTGACTTGGTCACCATATTCACTCTTGATATCCACATGATTGCAACTGGTACCAAAATGTTAGCACCTTGATATCAACATGCTAGCACCTGGTATCATACTTGATAACAACATGCTGGCACCTGATATCATACTTGACATCAACGTGCCGACACCTGGTATCATACTTGATATCAACATGCCGGCACCTGGTATCATACTTGATATCAACATGCTGGCACCTGGTATCATACTTTATATCAACATGCTGGCACCTGGTATCATACTTGATATCAACATACTGGCATCTGGTATCATACTTGATATCAACATGCTGGCACCTGGTATCATACTTGATATCAACATGCGGGTATTTGGTATCATACTTGATATCAACATGCTAGCACCTGGTATCATACTTGATATCAACATTCGGGCACTTGGTATCATACTTGATATCAATATTCTAGCACCTGGTATCATACTTGATAATAACATACCGGCACCTGGTATCATACTTGATATCAAAATGCCGGTACCTGGTATCATACTTGGTATTAACATTCTGGCACCTGGTATCATACTTAATATCAACATTCTGGCGCCTGGTATCATACTTGATATCCACATGCCGGCACCTGGTATCATACTTGATATCAACATGCTGGCACCTGGTATCATACTTGATATCAACATGCTAGCATCTGGTATCATACTTGATAACAACATGCCGGTACCTGGTATCATACTTGATATCAACATGCTGGCACCTGGTATCATACTTGATATCAACATGCCGGCACCTGGTATCATACTTGATATCAACATGCTAGCACCTGGTATCATACTTGATAACAACATGCCGGCACCTGGTATCATACTTGATATCAACATGCTGGCACCTGGTATCATACTTGATATCAACATGCCGGTACCTGGTATCATACTTGATATTAACATTCTGGCACCTGGTATCATACTTAATATCAGCATTCTGGCGCCTGGTATCATACTTGATATCAACATGCCGGCACCTGGTATCATACTTGATATCAACATGCTGGCACCTGGTATCATACTTGATATCAACATGCTAGCATCTGGTATCATACTTGATAACAACATGCTGGCACCTGATATCATACTTGACATCAACGTGCCGGCACCTGGTATCATACTTGATATCAACATGCCGGCACCTGGTATCATACTTGATATCAACATGCTGGCACCTGGTATCATACTTGATATCAACATGCTGGCACCTGGTATCATACTTGATATCAACATACTGGCATCTGGTATCATACTTGATATCAACATACTGGCACCTGGTATCATACTTGATATCAACATGCTGGCACCTGGTATCATACTTGATATCAACATGTGGGTATTTGGTATCATACTTGATATCAACATGCTAGCACCTGGTATCATACTTGATATCAACATTCGGGCACTTGGTATCATACTTGATATCAATATTCTAGCACCTGGTATCATACTTGATAATAACATACCGGCACCTGGTATCATACTTGATATCAACATGCCGGTACCTGGTATCATACTTGATATTAACATTCTGGCACCTGGTATCATACTTAATATCAACATTCTGGCGCCTGGTATCATACTTGATATCAACATGCCGGCACCTGGTATCATACTTGATATCAACATGCTGGCACCTGGTATCATACTTGATATCAACATGCTAGCATCTGGTATCATACTTGATAACAACATGCCGGCACCTGGTATCATACTTGATATCAACATGCTGGCACCTGGTATCATACTTGATATCAACATGCCGGCACCTGGTATCATACTTGTTATCAACATGCTAGCACCTGGTATCATACTTGATAACAACACATGCCGGCACCTGGTATCATACTTGATATCAACATGCTGGCACCTGGTATCATACTTGATATCAACATGCCGGCACCTGGTATCATACTTGATATCAACATGCTGGTACCTGGTATCATACTTTATAGAAACACGCGGGCATTTGGTATCATACTTGATATCAACATGCTAGCACCTGGTATCATACTTGATATCAACATGCTGGCACTTGGTATCATACTTGATATTAATATTCCAGCACCTGGTAGCATACTTGATATCAACATGCCAGCACCTGGTATCATACTTGATATCAACATGCCAGTACCTGATATCATACTTGATATCAACACACCAGCACCTGGTATCACACTTGATATCAACACGCCAGCACCTGGTATCACACTTGATATCAACATCCCGGGACCTGGTATCATACTTTATATCAACATACTGGGACCTGGTATCATACTTGATATCAACATTCTAGCACCTGGTATCATACTTTATATCAACATCCGGGCACTTGGTATCATACTTGATACCAATATTCCAGCACCTGGTATCATACTTGATATCAACATGCCATAACCTGGTATCACACTTGATATCAACATGCCAGCACCTGGTTATGAAATTATGGGATGGCCATTATAACATGACAAAATCCAATGTAGGTCGATATAATGTCAACACTGTAATATATCATTCATGATTCATCAGTTTTGATTACACAAGATGCTGAAGGCCAGTTAAAACACTGGTGTTGACGTTGGCGCCTGTGTTGATATCAACATGTTACCACCCAGTATCGCCATATTCACACTTGATATCAACATGTTACCAACCAGTATCACATCCATAAACGTGGACCCATGTGAAAAAGTGCAATATATTTATCTGAACACTAATGTATTTATATATATATATATATATATATATATATATATATATATATATATATATATATATATATATATATATATGTTATATATATATTATTTATATATATTTATTTATATATATTTATTTATTTATATATGCACCTTATTGCTTTTTTTTATCCTGCACTACCATGAGCTTATGTAACGAAATTTCATTCTTATCTGTGCTGTGAAGTTCAAATTTGAATGACAATAAAAAGAAAGTCTAAGTCTAAGTATCGCCATATTCACACTTGATAACATTTTACCACCCAGTATCACCTAATTGCCACTTTAGCAATTAGCGACCCGAGCTGCCAGCTGGTGGCTCGCACACTAGTGTCCAGCTAGCTTTTAGTGTGCTAGTAGGTAACTAGCGATTAGCACGCTAGTTGTCACCCAGCTATTAGCGTGTTTGCTTGTGAAAATCTGTATCGCCAGTTAAGATCTAAATATCCTCCAATAAGCCCACCATTTCTTCTACTTTAGTCAAGTCACTTACAAAAGGTAAACATGCCAGGCTATAGGCTACTAGGCGCTAGCAGCTACACAACAGCTAAGCACACAATAGCACACAAGCCAGACACAGGTGATGATTGAACAATATTGCAGTGTAAAAGTTGCCAACGTAAACCAGAATCAAATAATTATAGTTGCATGTTATTACAAGGTCTCCAAGAAAGTATTCGGTAACAAACGTGTCCGCATCATTCCACAACAGCTTAACTTCATTCATTTGAGACCACGAGGTGTCACCAAACAACAATGACCACTCCACTTCAACTTAAAGATAGCATACGTCCATTCCAGACGGTTAATAATAAAACAAAAACAATGACCATTCTACTTCAACTTAAGACAGCATAAGTCCATTCCTTTATATCAACATGTGTGCATCTGCTATCCCTTGATATCAACATGTTTGCATCTGC
Source organism: Entelurus aequoreus (assembly GCF_033978785.1). Lineage (NCBI taxonomy): Eukaryota > Metazoa > Chordata > Actinopteri > Syngnathiformes > Syngnathidae > Entelurus > Entelurus aequoreus. Next base: position 19,561,971 of record NC_084747.1, on the reverse strand, counting down.
TATCCCTTAATATGATCATGTTTTACATTTGCTATCCCTTGATATCAACATGTGTGCACTTGCTGGCCCTTGAAATCAACATGTTTGCACCTGCTATCCCTTGATATCAAAATGTTCGCATCTACTATTCCTTGATATCAACACGTTTTCACCTGATATCTTTTGATATCAACATGTTTGCACCTGCTATCTAGTGATATCAACAGGGTTGCATCTGCTATCTTTTGAAATGAACACGTTTGCACCTGCTATCTTTTGATATCAACACGTTTGCACCTGCTATCTTTTGATATCAACACGTTTGCACCTGCTATCTTTTGATATCAACACGTTTGCACCTGCTATCTTTTGATATCAACACGGTTGCACCTGCTATCTTTTGATATGAACACGTTTGCACCTGCTGTCTTTTGATATCAACACATTTGCACCTGCTATCCCTTGATATCAACATGTTTGCATTTACCATCCCTTGATATCAACATGTTTACACCTGCTATCTTTTGATACCAACATGTTTGCACCTGCTATCTAGTGATATCAACATGGTTGAAAGTGCTATCTTTTGATATGAACACTTTTGCACCTGCTATCTTTTGATATCAACACGTTTGCACCTGCTATATTTTGATATCAACACGTTTGCACTTGCTATCTTTTGATAACACGTTTCCACCTGCTATCTTTTGATATCAACACGTTTGCACCTGCTCTCTTTTAATATCAACATGTTTGCACCTGCGATCTTTTGATATCAACACATTTGCACCTGCTCTCCCTTGATATCAAGACGTTTGCACCTGCTCTCCCTTGATATCAACACGTTTACACCTGCTATCTTTTGATATCAACACGTTTGCGCCTTGTATCTTTTGATATCAACATGTTTGCACCTGCTATCTAGTGATATCAACAGGGTTGCATCTGCTATCTTTTGATATGAACACGTTTGCACCTGCTATCTTTTGATATGAACACGTTTGCACCTGCTATCCCTTGATATCAACATGTTTGCATTTACTATCCCTTGATATCAACACGTTTACACCTGCTATCTTTTGATATCAACATGTTTGCACCTGCTATCTAGTGATATCAACATAGTTGAAAGTGCTATCTTTTGATATGAACACGTTTGCACCTGCTATATTTTGATATCAACACGTTTGCACCTGCTATATTTTGATATCTACACGTTTGCACCTGCTATCTTTTGATATCAACACATTTGCACCTGCTCTCCCTTTTATATCAAGACGTTTGCACCTGCTATCTTTTGATATCAACACGTTTGCATTTGCTATCTTTTGATATCAGCACCTTTGCACCTGCTATCTTTTGATATCAACACTTTGCACCAGCTATCTTTTGATAGCAACACGTTTGCACCTGCTATCTTGTGTGTGTGTGTGTGTGTGTGTGTGTGTGTGTGTGTGTGTGTGTGTGTGTGTGTGTGTGTGTGTGTGTGTGTGTGTGTGTGTGTGTGTGTTGATATCAAGGGATGGCAGGTGCAAACATGTTGATATCCAAAGTAATACAAAGTATCCAGTAACAAGCGTGTCCGCACCATTCCACTTCAGCCCAACTTCATTCATTTGAGACCACTTTGTGTCACCAAACAACACTGACCACTCCACTTCAACTTAAAGACAGCATAAGTCCATTCCAGACGGTTAATAATAAAACAAAACCAATGACCACTCCACTTCAACTTAAAGACAGCATAAGTCTATAAAACACACGTTGTGTGAGCGTTCCAAAATTGGATGTATAATTATTGTTCTTCTACCTCCATGGAAGTATTTTTCCAAGCTAAATCTTCTTTCCCTTCCCCCGACCACTCATAGGTCATTCTTACATAACCACCTCCTTATCATCTGCAGGCCTCTCTCTCTCTCTCTCTCTCTCTCTCTCTCTCTCTCTCTCTCTCTCTCTCTCTCTCTCTCTCTCTCTCTCTCTCTCTCTCTCTCTCTGGCGTCTGGCACAGATTAGCGTTACGTGACATGTGACAATCCATGTCTTTGTACGTGAAGCCCCGCCCACACAAACCATGTGACCGGGGGTTCCAACTCTTTCCCGCCACAAATAGCCGAAACAAACACGTTGATATCAAGTTTAAACAGGGTAGTACCAGGTGCTAACATGATATCATCTCATGCCAGGTTGATATCATGTGATGCCAGGTGTTAACATGATGATATCATGTGATGCCAGTATAAACATGTTGATATCAAGTTTAAACATGGTGATACCAGGTGTTAATTTATCTGATGCCAGGTGCTAACATGTTTGTATCCAGTTTGAACACGGTGATATCAGGTGATGACATGTTGATATGCAATGCAAGTAACAAACACGTTGATATCAAGTTTAAACATGGTAGTACCAGGTGCTAACATGTTGATATCATCTGTTGCCAGTTGCAAACATTTTGGTATCAAGTTTGAACACAGTGATATCATGTTGATATCATGTGATGCCAGTATAAACATGTTGATATCAAGTTAAAACATGGTGATGCCAGGTGCTAACATGTTGATATCATGTGATGCCAGTATAAACATGTTGATATAAAGTTTAAACATGGTGATGCCAGGTGCTAACATGTTGATATCATGTGATGCCAGTATACACATGTTGATATCATGTGATGCCAGTATAAACATGTTGATATCAAGTTTAAACATGGTGATGCCAGGTGCTAACATGTTGATATCATGTGATGCCAGGTGCTACCATGTTGATATCAGGTTTAAACATGGTGATGCCAGGTGCTACCATGTTGATATCATGTGATGCCAGGTGCTACCATGTTGATATCATGTGATGCCAGGTGCTAACATGTTGATATCACGTGATTCCAGGTGCTACTATGTTGATATCATGTGATGCAAGGTGCTAACATGTTGATATCATGTGATGCCAGGTGCTACCATGTTGATATCATGTGATGCCAGTATACAAATGTTGATATCATGTGATGCCAGTATAAACATGTTGATATCAAGTTTAAACATGGTGATGCCAGGTGCTAACATGTTGATATCATGTGATGCCAGGTGCTACCATGTTGATATCAGGTTTAAACATGGTGATGCCAGGTGCTACCATGTTGATATCATGTGATGCCAGGTGCTACCATGTTGATATCATGTGATGCCAGGTGCTAACATGTTGATATCACGTGATGCCAGGTGCTACTATGTTGATATCATGTGATGCAAGGTGCTAACATGTTGATATCATGTGATGCCAGGTGCTACCATGTTGATATCATGTGATGCCAGGTGCTACCATGTTGATATCATGTGATGCCAGTATAAACATGTTGATATCAAGTTTAATCATGGTGATGCCAGGTGCTAACATGTTGATATCATGTGATGCCAGGTGCTACCATGTTGATATCAAGTTTAAACATGGTGATGCCAGGTGCTACCATGTTGATATCATGTGATGCCAGGTGCTACCATGTTGATATCATGTGATGCCAGGTGCTAACATGTTGATAACATGTGATTCCAGGTGCTACCATGTTGATATCATGGTGATGCCAGGTGCTACCATGTTGATATCAAGTTTAAACACGCTAGCGTGCTTTGTTACTTTTTGCATCTCAACCGGTCAGCCGCCGCTCCTTTGCTTGTCGTGTTGTTGTTGCCATGACGACCCTGAGAGGAGTTGTTGTGCTGGTCACGGAGCGTGACGGCGGTGTGCCGTGTCAACGTGGCGGCCATGATGGCGCCTAAGCGAAGCCTCCAGAGGAGGAAGTGCGTACACGTTGTGGATGAGAGGTTAGCTTGGAGCAGCCACCTTTCAACAGCTGCTTCCTGTTTTCTTCTCGCTTGTCACCTCATTTGCATATTTTGTGCGCGTGCGTGTGTGTGTGTGTGCGCGCACGTGTGTGTGTGTGTGTGTGTGTGTGTGTGCGTGCGTGTGTCTTGATTGAAACAAGATGAATTATTTTGGTTTCTGTGGGGAAAAACCTGATGTGTATGTCAGCTGTAGAACAGAAGACGTGTCGGTGCTTCCTGTAGCTACAAAATAAAAGCTTTCAAATCAGCCCTTTTTCTATAAATAAAAGCTCCCAATGTTGCCAAACTGACTAACAGACCAGTTGACTTCGGCACCATCTTGGAAGTACGCTAATTTGTCCTATGTTAGCATGCTAATGTTTTACGCTAGCATTTTTGAAAATTTTATTGGTAAAAACTTAAAAATCATGGCCTTCGATACTTGGCGCCATCTTAGAAGTCTGCAAACTTATCACTATGTCATCATGCTAACGTTAGCATGCTAACATTTTATGCTAGAACTTTTGCAAATTGTATTTGTTTCATGGCTTGGGATACTTGGCGCTATATTAAAAGTATGGTACTTTTTCTAATGTTATCATGCTAAAGTTAGCATGATAACATTTTATGATTGAATGTTAGCTAATTTTATTCTTTTAAACCTAAAAATCCTGGCTTATGATACCTAGCGCCATCTTAAAAGGATGTTATTTTATCCTATATTAGCATGCTAAAATTTTACGCTAGCATTTTTGACAATTTTATTGGTATAAACTTAAAAATCATTGCCTTCAATTCTTGGCGCCATCTTAGAAGTCTGCAAACTATCACTATGTCATCATGCTAATGTTAGCATGCTAACATTTTATGATAGAATTTTATCAAATTTTATTCTTTTAAACCTAAAAATCCTGGCTTATGATACTTTGCGCCATCTTTAAAGGATGTTATTTTATCCTATATTAGCATGCTAACATTTTATGATAGAATTTTAGCTAATTTTATTCTTTTAAACCTAAAAATCCTGGCTTATGATACTTTGCGCCATCTTAAAAGGATGTTATTTTATCCTATATTAGCATGCTAATATTTTACGCTAGCATTTTTGACAATTTTATTGGTATAAACTTAAAAATCATTGCCTTCGATACTTGGCACCTTCTTAGAAGTCTGCAAACTATCACCATGTCATCATGCTAACGTTAGCATGTTAACATTTTATACTAGAACTTTTGCAAATTGTATTTGTTTCATGGTTTGGGATACTTGGCGCTATATTAAAAGTATGCTACTTTTTCTAATGTTATCATTCTAACATTAGCATGCTAACATTTTATGATAGAATTTTAGCTAATTTTATTCTTTTAAACCTAAAAATCCTGGTTTATGATACTTTGCGCCATCTTAGAAGTATGTCAACTTATCCTATATTAGCATGCTAATTATAGCAGGCTAACATTTTATAATAGCAGTTTAGCAAATTGTATTTGTTTAAACCTAAATATTACGGCCAGTGACACTTGGCACCATATTAAAAGTATCCTACTTTTTCTTATGTTATCGTGCTAACATTGCCATGCTAACGTTTTATGCTAGCATTTTAGCGAATTGTCTTAGTTTAAACCTAAATATCATGGCTTGTGATACTTTAAACCATAATAAAAGTATGCTACCTTTTCTTATGTTATCGTGCTAACATTAGCATGCTAATGTTTTATGCTAGCATTTTAGCGAATTATGTTAGTTTAAACCTAAATATCATGGCTTGTGATACTTTAAACCATAATAAAAGTATGCTACTTTTTCCTATGTTATCATGCTAACATTAGCATGCTAACATTTTATGTTAGCATTTTAGCAAATTTTATTTGTTTGAATTTAAATATCATGGCTCCTGATACTTTAAACCATATTAATAATATTCTACTTTTTCTTACGTTAGCATGTTGACATTAGCGACGTTTTATGCAAGCATTTTAGCACATTGGCTTCCCGACCAAACATTTTATATTCCTCTTTCGTTGACAAGGTGATCCAAAGTCTTACTCAGCACTCGGCGTATCTCGGGGGATTACTGACTTTTAGAACATCACCACGGCCCTACTAGAACTTTGTTAACCTTTATAGCAACGTGAGAGCATCACACCGCCAGGTCGCCATGGAGACCCCACAAAGCGACTGCTGCTCAGGAATGTTCCTCCTAACAAATGGACGACTACCCCGATGAGAGCTGCTCTTCTTCGCTACGCTTGCTAGCGGCTCGCATACTTCCATCTTAGAAGTACACTCATTTTTCCTGTTATCATGCTTACGTTAATATGCTAACGTTTTATATCAGTGTTTTAGCTTATTTTATTATTTTTAACCAAAAAAAATCACATGATACACACCATATTAGAATCATGCTAAAGTATCCTATATTAGCATGCTAACAATTTGTGCTAGCATTTAGCCAATTTTAGTAATTTAAACCTAAAAATTATGTTTTTTGATACTTGACGCTACCTAATAGGGATGCCAACTTATCCCGTATTAGCATACTAACATTTTATCCTGGTATTTTTGCGAATTTTATTCATATAAACCTACTCAATACTTGGCAAATTCTTAGAAAAACGCAAACTTGTTCTATGACATCATGCTAAAGGCCTACTGAAAGCCACTACTACCGACCACGCAGTCTGATAGTTTCTATATCAATGATGAAATCTTAACATTGCAACACATGCCAATACGGCCGGGTTAGATTAGTAAAGTGCAATTTTAAATTTCCCGCGAAATATCCTGCTGAAAACGTCTCGTTATGATGACGTTTGCGCGTTACGTCACGGATTGTAGCGGACATTTTGGGACACCATTGTGGCCAGCTATTAAGTCGTCTGTTTTCATCGCAACATTCCACAGTATTCTGGACATCTGTGTTGGTGAATCTTTTGCAATTTGTTTAATGAACAATGGAGATAGCAAAGAAGAAAGCCGTAGGTGGGAAGCGGTGTATTAGCGGCCGGCTGCAGCAACACAAACACGTAGCGGCTACGTCGTAGCCGGTGTTTCATTGTTTACATTCCCGAATGATAACAGTCAAGCTTTACCATTGGCCTGTGGAGAACTGGGACAACAGAGACTCTTACCAGGAGGACTTTGAGTTGGATACGCGGTACCGGGAGTACGCAGCTGCGGCTTCCAAACATTTGACCGCATGCCCGTACGTGCGTGCCGCTTTGTGCATGTCACGTATGTAACTTTGGGATATATTAATATTGGCATATTAAATATAAGCCTGGTTGTGTTGTGGCTAATAGAGTATATATATGTCTTGTGTTTATTTACTGTTTTAGTCATTCCCAGCTGAATATCAGGTCCCACCCGCCTCTCACAGCATCTTTCCTATCTGAATCGCTTCCACTGCCCTGTAGTCCTTCACTCTCACTTTCCTCATCCACGAATCTTTCATCCTCGCTGAAATTAATGGGGAAATCGTCGCTTTCTCTGTCCGAATCGCTCTCGCTGCTGGTGGCCATGATTGTAAACAATGTGCAGATGTGAGGCGCTCCACAACCTGTGACGTCACGCTACTTCCGGTACGGGCAAGTTTTTTTTATCAGCGACCAAAAGTTGCAAACGTTATCGTCGATGTTCTCTACTAAATCCTTTCAGCAAAAATATGGCAATATCGCGAAATGATCAAGTATGACACATAGAATGGATCTGCTATCCCCGTTTAAATAAGAAAATCTCATTTCAGTAGGCCTCTAACGTCACCATGGTAATGTTTTTTGTTAGCATTTTAGCTAATTTTATTAGTTTATACCTTTTTTAAAAAAAATAAAAAATCATGGCTATTAATACTTGGCGCTATCATAGATGTATGGTAGATATTAGCAGACCAACATTAGCATGCTAACGTTTTATGCTAACATTTTTGCCAATTGTATTCGTTTAAACCTAAAAATCATTGCTTTTTTATACTTGCCAGCTTCTTGGATGTATGTTAAATGTTCTTATGTCATCGTGCTATCATTAGCATGCTAATGTTTTATATCAGTGTTTTAGCTAATTTTATTAATCCAAACCAAAAAATGATGACTTTTGTTACATGGCACCATATTAGGATCATGCTAAATGATCCTATATTAACATTTTATGTATTCTCATGCTAACATTTAATGCTAGCATTTTTTTTGGTGTCATCATTCGATATCATTAGCATTAGCATAATCGGTTGCGATGCGTTTAAGGTGCATGGGAGAGACAAAAAGTGAGCGCAAAACATGAAAAGCCGGAGTTAAGCTTTTATATTGGCTGCAGTTTGACTCTGGAACAGATCATTTCTTTATTTCAATGGCAACAACTGAGGCGAGTTAGCGAGTGTGAGCTAACACAGAACTTCCTTGTGGAGCACACAATGGCAGCCGTGGGGGGAGGGGAGGAGTGCGAGCAGCAGCTGTTGGTGTGTGTGTGTGTGTGTGTGTGTGTGCGCGTGTGTGTGCGTGCGTGCGTGTGTGTGTGCGTGTGTGTGTTTAAGAGCTTAGTTTCCCAGCCATGTTCAGCCTTTAAACTGAAAGGACCAAAGTGGTTGCCGTGGAGACGGGCCGCCTATCATGGGATGGAAGTAGGAGTGACACGTGTGCGTTTTCACTTCCTGTCATGTGACTGACGGCGCATAGACTCTGCAACAAGTTAGCATATTGATACCAGGTGCTAACATGTTGATATCATGCGATGGCAGTTACAAACACTTTGATATCAAGTTCCATCATGTTGCTACTTGGTGCTAACAAAAGTAAAATGTTGCAATGCCAGCGACAAACAGGTTGATATCAAGTTGGATCATAGTGATACTAGGTGAAAACAAGCTGATAGCATGTGATGCCAGTCACAAACATGTTGATATCAAGTTAGATCATAGTGATACTAGGTGAAAACAAGCTGATAGCATGTGATGCCAGTCACAAACATGTTGATATGTAGTTGGATTATGGTGATACTAGGTGCTAACAAGTTGATATCATGTGATGCCAGTCACAAACATGTTATCTAGTTGGATCATGGTGATACTAGGTAAAAACAAGTTGATATCATGTGATGCCAGTCACAAACATGTTATCTAGTTGGATCATGGTGATACTAGGTAAAAACAAGTTGATATCATGTGATGCCAGTCACAAACATGTTATCTAGTTGAATCATAGTGATACTAGGTGAAAACAAGTTGATATCATGTGATGCCTGTCACAACATGTTGATATCTAGTTGGATTATGGTGATACTAGGTGCTATCAAGTTGATATCATGTGATGCCAGTCACAAACATGTTATCTAGTTGGATCATGGTGATACTAGGTGCAAACAAGCTATCATGTGATGCCAGTCAAACAAGTTGATATCAAGTTGGATCATAGTGATACTAGGTGAAAACAAGTTGATATCATGCAATGCCAGTTAAAAACACTTTGATGTCAAGTTTAAACATGTTGATACTGGGCGCTTACAAAAGTAATATGATGCAATGTCAGTTACAAACACGTTGATATCAAGTTCCATCATGTTGCTACTTGGCGCTAACAAAAGTAAAATGTTGCAATGCAAGTGACAAACATGTTGATATCAAGTTAGATCATAGTGATACTAGGTGAAAACAAGCTGATATCATGTGATACCAGTCACAAACATGTTGATATCTAGTTCGATTATGGTGATACTAGGTGAAAACAAGTTGATATCCTGTGATGCAAATCACAAACATGTTATCTAGTTGGATCATGGTGATACTAGGTGAAAACAAGTTGATATCATGTGATGCCAGTCACAAACATGTTATCTAGTTGGATCATGGTGATACTAGGTGAAAACAAGTTGATATCATGTGATGCCTGTCACATGTTGATGATCTAGTTGGATTATGGTGATACTAGGTGATAACAAGTTGATATCATGTGATGCCAGTCAAACAAGTTGATATCAAGTTCCATCATGTTGCTACTTGGTGCTAACAAAAGTAAAATGTTGCAATGCCAGTTACAAACATTTTGATATCAAATTTAAACATGTTGATACTGGGCGCTAACAAAAGTAATGTCAGTTACAAACACGTTGATATCAAGTTCCATCATGTTGCTACTTGGTGCTAACAAAAGTAAAATGTTGCAATGCCAGTGACAAACATGTTGGTATCAAGTTAGATCATAGTGATACTAGGTGAAAACAAGCTGATAGCATGTGATGCCAGTCACAAACATGTTGATATCAAGTTGGATCATGTTGCTACTTGGTGCTAACAAAAGTAAAATGTTGCAATGCCAGCGACAAACATGTTGATATCAAGTTAGATCATAGTGATACTAGGTGCAAACAAGCTGATATCATGTGATGCCAGTCACAAACATGTTGATATCAAGTTAGAGCATAGTGATACTAGGTGAAAACAAGCTGATAGCATGTGATACCAGTCACAAACATGTTGATATCAAGTTGGATCATAGTGATACTAGGTGCAAACAAGCTGATATCATGTGATGCCAGTCACAAACATGTTGATATCAAGTTAGATCATAGTGATACTAGGTGAAAACAAGCTGATAGCATGTGATGCCTTTCACAACATGTTGATATCTAGTTGGATTATGGTGATACTAGGTGAAAACAAGTTGATATCATGTGATGCCAGTCACAAACATGTTATCTAGTTGGATCATGGTGATACTAGGTGCAAACAAGCTATCATGTGATGCCAGTCAAACAAGTTGATATCAAGTTGGATCATAGTGATAGTAGGTGAAAACAAGTTGATATCATGCAATGCCAGTTACAAACACTTTGATGTCAAGTTTAAACATGTTGATACTGGGCGCTTACAAAAGTAATATGATGCAATGTCAGTTACAAACACGTTGATATCAAGTTCCATCATGTTGCTACTTGGCGCTAACAAAAGTAAAATGTTGCAATGCAAGTGACAAACATGTTGATATCAAGTTAGATCATAGTGATACTAGGTGAAAACAAGCTGATATCATGTGATACCAGTCACAAACATGTTGATATCTAGTTGGATTATGGTGATACTAGGTGAAAACAAGTTGATATCATGTGATGCAAATCACAAACATGTTATCCAGTTGGATCATGGTGATACTAGGTGAAAACAAGTTGATATCATGTGATGCCAGTCACAAACATGTTATCTAGTTGGATCATGGTGATACTAGGTGAAAACAAGTTTATCATGTGATGCCAGTCACAAAAATGTTATCTAGTTGGATCATGGTGATACTAGGTGAAAACAAGTTGATATCATGTGATGCCTGTCACAACATGTTGATATCTAGTTGGATTATGGTGATACTAGGTGCTAACAAGTTGATATCATGTGATGCCAGTCAAACAAGTTGATATCAAGTTCCATCATGTTGCTACTTGGTGCTAACAAAAGTAAAATGTTGCAATGCCAGTTACAAACACTTTGATATCAAATTTAAACATGTTGATACTGGGCGCTAACAAAAGTAATATGATGCAATGTCAGTTACAAACACGTTGATATCAAGTTCCATCATGTTGCTACTTGGTGCTAACAAAAGTAAAATGTTGCAATGCCAGTGACAAACATGTTGATATCAAGTTAGATCATAGTGATACTAGGTGAAAACAAGCTGATAGCATTTGATGCCAATCACAAACATGTTGATATCAAGTTAGAGCATAGTGATACTAGGTGAAAACAAGCTGATAGCATGTGATACCAGTCACAAACATGTTGATATCAAGTTTGATCATAGTGATAGTAGGTGAAAACAAGCTGATAGCATGTGATGCCAGTCACAAACATGTTGATATCAAGTTGGATCATGGTGATACTAGGTGCAAACACGCTGATATCATGTGATGCCAGTCAAACAAGTTGATATCAAGTTGGATCACAGTGATACTAGGTGAAAACAAGTTGATATCATGCAATGCCAGTTACAAACACTTTGATATCAAGTTTAAGCATGTTGATACTGGGCGCTAACAAAAGTAATATGATGCAATGTCAGTTACAAACACGTTGATATCAAGTTCCATCATGTTGCTACTTGGCGCTAACAAAAGTAAAATGTTGCAATGCAAGTGACAAACATGTTGATATCAAGTTGGGTCATAGTGATATGAGGTGCAAGCAAGCTGATATCATGTGATGCCAGTCACAAACATGTTGATATCAAGTTAGATCATAGTGATACTAGGTGAAAACAAGCTGATAGCATGTGATGCCAGTCACAAACATGTTGATATCAAGTTGGATCATGGTGATACTAGGTGCAAACAAGCTGATATCATGTGATGCCAGTCAAGCAAGTTGATATCAAGTTGGATCATAGTGATACTAGGTGAAAACAAGTTGATATCATGCAATGCCAGTTACAAACACTTTGATATCAAGTTTAAACATGTTGATACTGGGCGCTAACAAAAGTAATATGATGCAATGTCAGTTACAAACACGTTGATATCAAGTTCCATCATGTTGCTACTTGGTGCTAACAAAAGTAAAATGTTGCAATGCCAGTGACAAACATGTTGATATCAAGTTGGGTCATAGTGATATGAGGTGCAAGCAAGCTGATATCATGTGATGCCAGTCACAAACATGTTGATATCAAGTTAGATCCTAGTGATACTAGGTGAAAACAAGCTGATAGCATGTGATGCCAGTCACAAACATGTTGATATCAAGTTAGATCATAGTGATACTAGGTGAAAACAAGCTGATAGCATGTGATGCCAGTCACAAACATGTTGATATCAAGTTAGATCATAGTGATACTAGGTGAAAACAAGCTGATAGCATGTGATGCCAGTCACAAACATGTTGATATCAAGTTAGATCATAGTGATACTAGGTGAAAACAAGCTGATAGCATGTGATGCCAGTCACAAACATGTTGATATCAAGTTGGATCATGGTGATACTAGGTGCAAACACGCTGATATCATGTGATGCCAGTCAAACAAGTTGATATCAAGTTGGATCATAGTGATACTAAGTGAAAACAAGTTGATATCATGCAATGCCAGTTACAAACACTTTGATATCAAGTTTAAACATGTTGATACTGGGCGCTAACAAAAGTAATATGATGCAATGTCAGTTACAAACACGTTGATATCAAGTTCCATCATGTTGCTACTTGGCGCTAACAAAAGTAAAATGTTGCAATGCCAGTGACAAACATGTTGATATCAAGTTGGGTCATAGTGATATGAGGTGCAAGCAAGCTGATATCATGTGATGCCAGTGACAAACATGTTGATATCAAGTTGGGTCATAGTGATATGAGGTGCAAGCAAGCTGATATCATGTGATGCCAGTCACAAACATGTTGATATCAAGTTAGATCATAGTGATACTAGGTGAAAACAAGCTGATAGCATGTGATGCCAGTCACAAACATGTTGATATCAAGTTAGATCATAGTGATACTAGGTGAAAACAAGCTGATAGCATGTGATGCCAGTCACAAACATGTTGATATCTAGTTGGATTATGGTGATACTAGGTGCTAACAAGTTGATATCATGTGATGCCAGTCACTAACTAGTTGATATTAAGTTAGATCATAGTGATACTAGGTGAAACAAGCTGATAGCATGTGATATGTGGGCTCTGTACCGAGGATGTTGTTGTGGCTTGTACAGCCCTTTGAGACACTTGTGATTTAGGGCTATATAAATAAACATTGATTGATTGATTGATGCCAGTCACAAACATGTTGATATCTAGTTGGATTATGGTGATACTAGGTGCTAACAAGTTGATATCATGTGATGCCAGTCACAAACATGTTATCTAGTTGGATCATGGTGATACTAGGTGCAAACAAGTTGATATGTGATGCCAGTCACAAACATGTTGATATCAAGTTGGATCATAGTGATACTAGGTGCAAACAAGTTGATATCATGTGATGCCTGTTACAACCTGTTATCAAGTTGGATTATGGTGATACTAGGTGCTAACAAATTGATATGTGATGCCAGATACAACATGTTAATATCAAGTTGAATCATAGTGATACTAGGTGCTAACAAGTTGATATTATGTGATGCCAGGTACAACATGTTAATATCAAGTTGAATCATAGTGATACTAGGTGCAAACAAGTTGATATCATTTGATGCCAGTCACAAACATGTTGATATCAAGTTTGATCATGGCGATACTAGGTGCGAACAAATTTATATCATGTGAAGCCAGTCACAAACATGTTATCTAGTTGGATCATGGTGATACTAGGTGCAAACAAGCTGATATCATGTGATGCCAGTCATAAACAAGTTGATATCAAGTTGAAGCTTAGTGATACTGTGTGAAAACAAGTTGATGTCAAGTTGGATCTTAGTGATACCAGGTGCTAACATGTTGATATCATGCAATGCCAGTTACAAACACTTTGATATCAAGTTTAAACATGTTGATACTTGGCACTAACAAAAGTAATATGATGCAATATCAGTTACAAACACGTTGGTATCAAGTTCCATCATGTTGCTACTTGGTGCTAACAAAAGTAAAATGTTGCAATGCCAGTGACAAACATGTTGATATCTAGTTGGATAATAGTGATACTAGGTACAAACAAGCTGATATTATGTGATGTCAGTCACAAACATGTTGATATCAAGTTAGATAATAGTGATACTAGGTGAAAACAAGCTGATAGCATGTGATGCCAGTCACAAACATGTTGATATCAAGTTGGATCATAGTGATACTAGGTGAAAACAAGCTGATAGCATGTGATGCCAGTCACAAACATGTTGATATCAAGTTGGATCATAGTGATACTAGGTGAAAACAAGCTGATAGCATTTGATGCCAGTCACAAACATGTTGATATCAAGTTGGATCATAGTGATACTAGGTGAAAACAAGTTGATATCATGTGATGCCTGTCACAACATGTTGATATCTAGTTGGATTATGGTGATACTAGGTGCTAACAAGTTGATATAATGTGATGCCAGTCACAAACACGTTATCTTGTTGGATCATGGTCATACTATGTGCAAACAAGCTGATATCATGTGATGCCAGTCAAACAAGTTGGTATCAAGTTGGATCATGGTCATACTAGGTCCAAACAAGTTGATATCATGTGATGCCAGGTACAATGCTAATATCAAGTTGGATCATAGTGATACTAGGTGCAAACAAGCTAATATCATGTGATGCCAGTCACAAACAAGTTGATATCAAGTTGGAGCATAGTGATACTAGGTGCTAACAAGTTGTTATCATGTGATGCCAGTCACAACATGTTAATATCAAGTTGAATCATAGTGATACTAGGTGCAAACAAGTTGATATAATTTGATGCCAGTCACAAACAAATTGATATCAAGTTTGATCATGGTGATACTAGGTGCTAACAATTTGATATCATGTGATGCCAGTCACAAACATGTTTATCAAGTTAGAGCATAGTGATACTAGGTGCTAACAAGTTGATATAATGTGATGCCAGTCACAAACATGTTGATATCAAGTTGGATCATAGTGAATAATAGGTGAAAACAAGTTGATATCATGTGATGCCAGTCACAAACAAAAAATATAAGGCAAAAAAATGTTGCAGCACAAAGGAATGGGACACGTTTGGGGATATTTTGACAAGGTGGGGGACTGTTATAGATATTAACACAATAATTACAGATTAATAACATAAAAACCATAACAATTTAATAACATAAAGGCTATAATAGTTAACAACAAAAACTATAATAGATAAATAAGTGTTCTAGTACAAAGGAATGGGACAAGTTTGGGGAGATGGTGGGGGACTGTTATGAATAATTACACCATAATTACACTTTAATAACATAAAAACTATAACAATGTTGAAACTGTAACAGCACACAAGGTGGGCGGCCATCTTGACGCTGGTTTGTCTTTGTGGTCACAAACAATGTTTGTGTGTGTATTATGAACGCAGCAACATCACAGGCAAACACTTCCTGTTGATGTTTCCATGACGACCCCTTGGGGACGTCACCTTTTTGTTCTCTGAAACAAACCTTCTCGCCATCATTGTGGCACCGGTTGCCGGGGCAACGGCTGTGGATAAACAAACTTAAACAATGTTGTGTTTCCTGAAGAATGGCCGCCTCAGTGTGACGACGTAATAACGTTTCCATGTTCTTATGTGCAGACAGGAGGTCCAGGAGATGAATAATAACAATGTTTGCATGTTCTTGTGTACATACAGGAGGTCCAGGAGATGAATAATAACAATGTTTCCATGTTCTTGTGCGCAGACAGGAGGTCCAGGAGATGAATAATAACAATGTTTGCATGTTCTTGTGTACATACAGGAGGTCCAGGAGATGAATAATAACAATGTGATGAGAATGTTTTCTTGTGCGCAGACAGGAGGTCCAGGAGATGAATAATAACAATGTTTGCATGTTCTTGTGCGCAGACAGGAGGTCCAGGAGAACTGCGTGCGCTGGAGGAAGAGGTTCTCCTTCGTGTCCAAGATGAGCGCCAACCCACACACGGGAGTGCTGGACCCTTCCGTGTGCAGAGTGTCTGTCAGGAAGGTAAAAACATTCTTTGTCACGCCAGCCGTCATAATGTGTTCGTTTACCTGTGGCGCTCCCCCACAAATACATGAGTGGTTACATTCATTCAAATATATATGTACTGCATATATTTTAGACCTATAATATTACAACACATTTTATGTTAGCATTCTTTACAAACCATTTTTGGTCAAAATAAATACTTAAATATCAGATTTTGCATGTAACTATAATGACAATAGATTTGATGGTAAAATGTACAAAGTATATTACTGTCAATTAAAAAAACTAACATCGTTTATTGTATGTTTTTTTTTTACCACACTTGTTGTTTTTATGGCGTGTTTCCGGAAATAGAAACACAACAAGCTACCACTTTACCCTCAGTGGTACCCTTTTTACATTTTACTGTAATATGTGGTGTATAAAATGTATATTTTACAGTAAAATTCTGGTGACTAAGCTGCCATTTTTCCATTAAAAAAACAGTTTTTGCATTTTACTGTAATATGTGGTAAAAAAAACAAAAAAACACAATGTATATTATACGGTAAAATCCTGGTGACTAAGCTGCCATTTTTCCATTAAAAAAACAGTTTTTGCATTTTACTGTAATATGTTGTAAAAAAAACAAAAACAAAAAAGAAAACATTGTTCCCCCGTAAAAAAACATCGGCACTGTTTTTTCATTTTACTGTAATATGTTGTATATAAAATGTTTATTTTACAGTAAAATTACAGTAAAACTAAGCTGCCATTTTTCCATGAAAAACAGTGGTACTGTTTTTCCATTTTATTGTAATACGTTGTGTATACATAAAAACATATTTATTTTACAGTAAAATTTTGGTGACTAAGCTGCCATTTTTTCCATAAAAAACAGTTTTTTTCCATTTTACTGTAATATGCTGTAAAAAAAACAACAGCAAAAAAGAAAACACGGTATATTGTACGGTAACATCCTGGTGACTAAGCTGCCATGTTTTCCTCGTAAGAAAACAGTGGGACTGTTTTTCCATTTTACTGCAATATATTGTAAAAAAACAACAACAACAAAAGAAAACACTGTTTATTTTACAGTAACATTCTGGTGACTAAACTGCCATTTTTTCCCCATAAAAAATAGTGGTACTGTTTTTCCATTTTACTGTAATACATTGTGTATATATAAAAAATTATATTTTACAGTCAAATTCTGGTGACTCAGCTGCCATTTTTTCCCATAAAAAACAGTTTTTTTTCCATTTTACTGTAATATGCTGTTAAACAACAGCAAAAAAGAAAACACAGTATATTGTACGGTAAAATCCTGGTGACTAAGCTGCCATTTCCCCCCGTAAAAAAACAGTGGTACTGTTTGTCCATTTTACTGTAATATATTGTAAAAAACAACAACAAAAAAAGAAAACACTGTTTATTTTACAATAACATTCTGGTGACTAAGCTGTCATTTCCCCCCCCATAAAAAATAGTGGTACTGTTTTTCCATTTTACTGTAATATGTTTTGTATATATATAAAAACATATTATACAGTAATATTCTGGTCACTAAGCTGCCATTTTTCTGTAAAAAACATTTTTTCCATTTTATTAATATGTATTAATTTGTTAATATTACAATATTAATATTTATTGTAATAATATGTAGAAAAAAAATCAAACAAGAAAACTGTATATTTTACGGTAAAATCCTGGTGACTAAGATGCCATTTACCTCCCGTAAAAAAACAGTGGTACTGTTTTTCCATTTTACTGTAATATATTGTAAAAAACAACAACAAAAAAAGATAACACTGTTTATTTTACAGTAACATTCTGGTGATTAAGCTGCCGTTTTTCTCCATAAAAAACAATGGTACTGTTTTTCCATTTTACTGTAATATGTTGTGTATATATAAAACATTTTTTATTTTACAGTCAAATTCTGGTGACTCAGCTCCCATTTCTCCCATAAAAAACTGTTTTTTTTTCATTTTACTGTAATATGCTGTAAAAAAACAACAACAGCAAAAAAGAAAACAGTATATTGTACGGTAACATTCTGGTGACTAAGCTGCCATTTTTCCCCGTAAAAAACAGTGGAACTGTTTTTCCATTTTACTGTAATATGTTGTAAAAAATAAAGTATATTTTACAGTTAAATTCTGGTGACTAAGCTGCCATTTTTCCTATTAAAAACATTGGCTCTGTTTTTCAATTTATAATTAGTTACACGTTGTTTAAATACACTGCATATTTTACAGTAAAATTCTGGTGACTAAGCTGCCATTTCCCCCCGTATAAAACAGTGGTACTGTTTCCATTTTACTGTAATATGTTGTAAAAATAAGTATATTTTACGGTACAATTCTGGTGACTAAGCTGCCATTTTTTCCGTAAAAAAACATTGGTACTGTTTTCCCATTTTATTGTAATATGTTGTATATAAAAAGTATATTTTACAGTAAAATTCTGGTGACTAAGCTGCCATTTTCCCCGTAAAAACAGTTTTTTTCCATTTTACTGTAATATGCTGTAAAAAAAAAAACAACAGCAAAAAAGAAAACGCAGTATATTGTACGGTAAAATTCTGGTGACTAAGCTGCCATTTTTTCCGTAAAAAACAGTGGTACTGTTTTCCATTTTAGTGTAATATGTTATCAAAAATAAAGTATATTTTACAGTAAAATTCTGGTGACTAAGCTGCCATTTTTCCTGTTAAAAAACGTACACTGTTTTTCAATTTTTAATTAATTACACATTGTTTAAAAACACTGCATATTTTACAGTAAAATTCTGGTGACGAAGCTGCCATTTCCCCCCCCCGTAAAGAAACAGTGGTACTGTTTCCATTTTATTGTAATATTTTGTAAAAAATTAAAAATAAAGTATATTTTACAGTTAAATTCTGGTGACTAAGCTGCCATTTTTTCCGTAAAAAACCTTGGTACTGTTTTCCCATTTTATTGTCATATGTTGTATAAAAAAAATATATTTTACAGTAAAATTCTGGTGACTAAGCTGCCATTTCCCCCGTAAAAAACAGTTTTTTTCCATTTTACTGTAATATACTGTAAAAAACAACAGCAGCAAAAAAGAAAACACAGTATATTGTACGGTAAAATTCTGGTGACTAAGCTGCCATTTTTTCCGTAAAAAACATTGGTACAGTTTTCCCATTTTACTGTAATATGTTGTAAAAATAAGTATATTTTACGGTACAATTCTGGTGACTAAGCTGCCATTTAAAAAAAAAAAAAAACGTGGTACTGTTTTCCATTTTACTGTAATATGTTATCAAAAATAAAGTATATTGTACGGTAAAATTCTGGTGACTAAGCTGCCATTTTTTCCGTAAAAAACATTTGTACTGTTTTCCCATTTTATTGTAATATGTTGTATAAAAAAAATATATTGTACAGTAAAATTCTGGTGACTAAGCTGCCATTTCCCCCGTAAAAAAACTGTTTTTTTCCATTTCACTGTAATATGCTGTAAAAAACAACAACAGCAAAAAAGACAACACAGTATATTGTACGGTAAAATTCTGGTGACTAAGCTGCCAATTCCCCCCGTAAAAAACAGTGCTACTGTTTTTCCATTTAACTGTAATATGATGTAAAATAAAAAAAATAAAAAAAAGAAGTATATTTTACAGCAAAATTCTGGTAACTAAGCTGCCATTTTTCTGTAAAAAAAACCCCCATTGGTACTCAATTTTCCATTTTACTGTGATATGTTGTAAAAAGAGGTATATTTTACGGTAAAATTCTGGTGACTAAGCTGCCATTTTTTCCGTAAAAAACATTGGTACTTTTTTTCCATTTAAAAACTGTATATTTTACAGTAAAATTCTGATGACTGAGTTGCTGTTTTGTTTTTTTACTGTAAAATCTAAATTTTTTGTTTACAGTGTACCTAAAAAAATATAGATTTTCATTTTTCAGTATCAACTTAAGTCGGTCAAAAATATGGATGACATTTTTCTTTTTCCATTTCAAGCAAATTGATGCACGTCAAACGTTACAACAATGTTAGTTAGTTTTTTGTTTTGTATTTATATTTATGTTACTTTCTTCAGTGTTGACAAGGAGGTGTACAAGTACATGAAAATATGCTCCAAAGTGCTTCAAACAAAGAGATGAATTTTAAAAACTTTTTGCTGTTTTCCCCTGCAGGAGCAGAAAGGAGGCAAAACGTACACGAAGGTAAACCCCCCCACCCCCCGCGTCACACCACTTCCTTTTTTAAATTTTTTTAAATTGTTGTTGTTCCTAAACTGGGACTAAATTTAGCCGATTTCCCTCCTTGGAAGTCCACTTCCTGGCAGGCTCACCTATTTAAAAACAGCTTCTGGGAAAAAAGGGAAACCTTACGACTGAAGAATGTCAACCTTTCACTGCAGAGTTCATCTCAAACTAGGACTGGGTGATAAAACCGTATCGATACATATCGCGATAGACCATAATTAAAAAAAAATTCTGGCCATTTCAACACCTCCAAATTTGGTAATAAAACCAAACAATCACACTACTTACAGCGTAAACACTTTGTAGGCCGCAACATAACACATTCAGCTTCCTGGAAGAAATGCACTTCCTGGTTACACAACATACCCTATATAGCCAAAACCAGGGGTTCTTAACCCTTTTGACTTTGGGGCCCAATAAATACTAAAAATCACATCTCTTATATAAGCATGCTAATGTTAGGATGCTAATATTTTATGCTAACGTTTTAGCTAATTGTTTATGTTCATACCAAAAGAAACATAGATTTTGATACTTGGCGCCATCTTAAAAGTATGCTAACATCTCTTTTATTAGCATGCTAATGTTAGGATGCTAACATTTAATGCTAACTTTTTAGCTAATTGTTTATGTTCATACCAAAAGAAACAGATTTTGATACTCGGCGCCATCTTAAAAGTATGCTAACATCTCTTTTATTAGCATGCTAATGTTAGGATGCTAACATTTTATGCTAACTTTTTAGCTAATTGTTTATGTTCATACCAAAAGAAACAAGATTTTGATACTTGGCGCCATCTTAAAAGTATGCTAACATCTCTTTTATTAGCATGCTCACGTTAACATGCTAAAGTTTTGTCCTAGCTACTAAGCTAATTGTGTATGTTTAACCCTAAAAAGCATGGGTGTGGATACTTGGCGCCATCTTAGAAGTATGCTAACTTCTCTTATGTTAGCATGCAAACGGTTAATGCTAGCTTTTTAGCAAATGTTGTATGTTTATACCTAAAAATTATAGATTTTGATACTTTGCACCATCTTAAAAGTTTGCTAACGCCTCTTTTATTAGCATGCCCACATTACATTCTAAAGTTTTGTCCTAGCTTTTAAGCTAATTTTGTATGTTTAACCCTAAAAATCCTGAGTTTGGATACTTGGCGCCATCTTAGAAGCATGCTAACTTCTCTTATGTTAGCATGCAAACGGTTAATGCTAGCTTTTTAACAAATGTTGTATGTTTATACCTAAAAATTATAGATTTTGATATTTGGCACCATCTTGGAAGTATGCTAATGTCTCTTGTATTAGCATGCTAACTTTAACATGCCAATGTTAGCATGCTAACATTTTCTGCTAGCTGTTCAGATAATTTTGTATGTTTGGACCTAAAAGTAGTGCATTTTAATACTTATCGCTATTTTAAATGTACGTTAACTTGTCCTATGGCTTCATGCTAACAGTCTTTTATGTTAGCATACAAACAGTTAATGCTAGCTTTTAAGCTAATTTTGTATGTTTAACCCTAAAAATCACGGGTTTGCATACTTGGCCCCATCTTAGAAATATGTTAACTTCTCTTATGTTAGCATGCAAACGGTTAATGCTAGCTTTTTATAAAATGTTGTATGTTTATACCTAAAAATCATAGATTTTGATACTTGGCACCATCTTGGAAGTATGCCAACATCTCTTATATAAGCATGCTAATGTTAACATGCTAATGTTTTATCCTAGCTTTTAAGCTAATTTTGTATGCTTAACCCTAAAAATCATGGGTTTGGATACTTGGCGTCGTCTTAAAAGTATGCTAACGTCTCTTATATTAGAATTCTCTCGTCTTATGCTAGCTTTTAAGCCAATTTTGTATGTTTAACCCTAAAAATCACGGGTTTGGATATGTGGCGTAATCTTAGAAGTATTGATCAACCCCTGGCCAGAGGGTCAGGGCACAGATAGCAGGCCCATCAAATTTTCCGGTGGAATTTTCTAGCTATTATTAATGGAAGAGTGCAGACATCACACGCTTCATAAAGCATTTTTAGTGGCTGCCAAACAGACTGCTTTTTACTACTTTTTGAAGAGCTGGCGCACATAAATCTTTGCCCAGGTGGTTCTGCTTTGCCTCGGACTACTTACTGGACCTGCAAGCTGGGTTCAAAGTCACTGTCATTAAAAAAACAACATGAAGGATGGACGCCAGGTTTATTTTTTATGGTTTTATATTGCGAATGAAAGCACGATTTAACGAAACCTTGTGTAAGATGGAACGATTAGCGGTATTCATGTAGTAAAATTGCACGTAATTACACGTTTTTGCTAAGTTCATATGTTTACACCTAAAAATCATTAATTTTGATACTTGGCGCCATCTTCGAAGTATGCTAATGTGTCTTACGTTAGCATGCTACATTTTATGCTAGCTATTGTGCTACTTTTGAATGTTTAAACCTAAAGATAATGGTTTCTAAAACTCTATGCGGTCACACGTCAACTGTTAGCCTACTTGTGTGAACGTTAGCATGCTAACGTCTCTTATATTAGCAGGCTAACGTTAATATGTTAAAGTTTTTTTGCTAGCTTTTTAGATAATTTGCACAATTTAACCTAAGAATCCTGATTTTTTTTTACTTGGCGCCATCTTGGAAGTATGCTAATGTCTCTTAAGTTAGCATGCTAACATTTTATGCTAGATATTGTGCTAATTATTTAATGTTTAAACCTAAACATAATGATTTCTAAAACTATGCGGTCACACGTCAACTGTTAGCATACTAGTGTGAACGTTAGCATTCTAACATTGTTTCTCGCTTCTCTTATATTGGCATATAAACATTTTATGCAAGCGTTTATGCTAAGTTCATATGTTTAAACCTAAAAACCATTAATTTTGATACTCGGCGCCATCTTGGAAGCATGCTAATGTCTCTTACGTTAGCATGCTAACATTTTATGCTAGCTATTGTGCTAATTTTGAATGTTTAAACCTAAAGATAATGGTTTCTAAAACTCTATGCGGTCACACGTCAACTGTTAGCCTACTTGTGTGAACGTTAGCATGCTAACGTCTCTTATATTAGCAGGCTAACGTTAATATGCTAAAGTTTTTTTGCTAGCTTTTTAGATAATTTGCACAATTTAACCTAAGAATCCTGATTTTTTATACTTGGCGCCATCTTGGAAGTATGCTAATGTCTCTTAAGTTAGCATGCTAACATTTTATGCTAGATATTGTGCTAATTATTTAATGTTTAAACCTAAACATAATGATTTCTAAAACTCTATGCGGTCACACGTCAACTGTTAGCATACTAGTGTGAACGTTAGCATTCTAACATTGTTCCTTGCTTCTCTTATATTGGCATATAAACATTTTATGCTAGCGTTTATGCTAAGTTATGAATAAATGATAAATGGGTTATACTTGTATAGCGCTTTTCTACCTTCAAGGTACTCAAAGCGCTTTGACAGTATTTTCACATTTACCCATTCACACACACTGATGGCGGGAGCTGCCATGCAAGGCGCTAACCAGCAGCCATCAGAGGCAAAGGGTGAAGTGTCTTGCCCAAGGACACAACGGACGTGACTAGGAAGGTAGAAGGTGGGAATTGAACCCCAGTAACCAGCAACACTCCGATTGCTGGCACAGCCACTCTACCAGCTTCGCCACGCCGTCCCTAAGTTCATATGTTTAAACCTAAAAACCATTAATTTTGATACTCGGCGCCATCTTGGAAGCATGCTAATGTCTCTTACGTTAGCATGCTAACATTTTATGCTAATGTTGAATGTTTAAACCTAAACATAATGGTTTCTAAAACTCTATGCGGTCACACGTCAACTGTTAGCATACTTGTGTGAACGTTAGCATGCTAACGTCTCTTAAATTAGCAGGCTAACATTAACATGCTAAAGTTTTTTGCTAGTTTTTTAGATAATTTACACAATTTAACCTGATTTTTGATACTTGGCGCCATCTGGGAAGTATGCTAACGTCTGTTATGTTAGCATGCAAACGGTTAATGCCGAGTTTTAGGAACCATGATTGTTAGGTTTAAACATTCAAAATGGGCACAAAGGCTAGCGTGAAACGTTAGCACGCTACGCAGCAGGCCCATAAAAAATAAATAAAATCGCAGCAGGCCCATAAAAAAATAATAATCGCAGCAGGCCCATAAAAAATAATAATCGCAGCAGGCCCATCAAAAATAATAATCAAAAGCATCTCTTCCTGCTTTCAGCTGGGCTTCACCGACCTCAACATGGCGGAGTTTGCAGGCTCAGGCTCGGCGGTGCGCTGCTGCCTGCTGGAAGGATACGACACCAAGAACACGCGGCAGGACAACTCCATACTCAAGGCGAGCTAACGTTTACATTTGCAGTAAGTGTTCCAGGAACTAAGTACTCGTTGAAGAGTTCCAGTGCAGGAAGGAGGTCACATGGTCAGACAGGAAGCAGGAAGCAGGAATGCACACACACACCGTGGGTAGTTTCCACGCTGACATGTTTGTGTAACATGTTTTTGTCCTTGCAGGTTATCATCGGGATGACCCTCCTGTCAGGAGACCCCTGCTTCAAAACGTGAGTTCTTCTTTCTTTCCCCCCCACCCCCGCCGCAAATCAGCCTCCCTGTGACCTCCGACCTTTAGCCAAGCAGGAATGTTTTGCAAGCTAAACATGTCCCCCCCGCCCACCCACAGTCCTCCCAGCACCGCCAAGTCCATCTCCATCCCGGGACGTGAGCACACCCTGCAGCTGGACTGCAAGGGGGAGGGAACCGCCCAACCCGGGCCAGGCGGAGGGATTTCCCTGGGCCGGACCCCCAAACCTCGACCCTCCGTCGTCAGCTCAGGTAACGCCACGGGATGTCCCGCTACCATTTATTTCTTTGACCTTTTTCAAGAACATGCGCAATATTTACATGTCAGAGTTTTGTTCGGAATCCAACCAAGACCCTCTGGAACAGTCTGAAGGTCCGCCGTGTTGAACCTTGTCTGCCAGAGAGCGAAAAACAATGATGTCATCACATTGCTAGATATTACGTCATCGATATACTTCTCACAACCGCTGGGGGGCGCACTGCTTGTGTTCAACTCTACAGTGGCACTATTTCTAGTAACACTCTTTGTAGTACTATTTGTAGTACTATTTGTAACACTCTTTGTAACACTATTTTTAGTACTATTTTTAACACTCTTGTAACACTATTTGTAGTACTATTTGTAGTATTATTTGTAGTACTATTTTAAACACTATTTGTAGTACTATTTGTAGTACTATTTGTAACACTCTTTGTAGTACTATTTGTAACACTCTTTGTAACACTCTTTGTAACACTATATGTAGTACTATTTGTAACACTATTTGTAACACTCTTTGTAACACTCTTTGTAACACTATATGTAGTACTATTTGTAACACTATTTGTAACACTCTTTGTAACACTCTTTGTAACACTATATGTAGTACTATTTGTAACACTATTTGTAATACTATTTGTAACACTATATGTAGTATTATTTGTAGTACTATTTGCAACACCATTTGTAGTATTATTTGTAGTACTATTTGTAACACTATTATAACACTATTTCTAGTACTATTTCTAATAATATTTGCAACACTATTTCTAGTAGTATTTGTAGTAGTATTTCTAGTACTACTTAGTAGTATTTCTGGTACTACTTTTGGTACTATTTGTAGTACTAGTACTATTTCTAGTAATATTTGCAACACTATTTCTAGTAGTATTTGTAGTAGTATTTCTAGTACTACTTAGTAGTATTTCTAGTACTATTTCTGGTACTACTTTTAGTACTATTTGTAGTACTATTTGGAACACTATTTGTAGTACTATTTGTAACACTATTTGTAGTACTAATTGTAACACTATTATAACACTATTTCTAATACTATTACTAGTACTATTTGTAACACTATTTCTAGTACTATTTTTAGTAGTATTTCTAGTACTACTTTCAGTACTATTTGTAACACTATTTGTAACACTATTTGTAGTGCTATTTCTAACACTATTTGTAACACTATTTGTAGTACTAACTGTAACACTATTATAACACTATATGTAACACTATTTCTAATACTATTACTAGTACGATTTGTAACACTATTTGTAGTACTATTTTTAGTAGTATTTCTAGTACTACTTTCAGTACTATTTGTAACACTATTTGTATGGCTAATTGTAGTACTATTTGTAACACTATTTGTAACACTAACACTATTTGTAGTACTATTTCTAACACTATAACACTATTTGTAGTAGTATTTGTAACACTATTTGTAGTGCTATTTGTAGTACTATTTGTAACACTATTATAACACTATTTGTAACACTATTTCTAATATTATTACTAGTACTATTTGTAACACTATTTCTAGTATAACACTATTTGTAGTACTATTTGTAGTACTATTTGTTGTACTACTTCTAACACTATTTGTAGTACTACTTGTAACACTATTTATAACACTATTTGTAGTAGTATTTGTTACACTATTTGTAGTACTATTTGTAACACTATTTGTAGTACGATTTGTAGTACTATTTGTAGCACAATTTGTAGCACCATTTGTAACACTATTTGTAGTACTATTTGTAGTACTATTTGTAACACTATTTGTAGTACTATTTGTTGTACTACTTCTAACACTATTTGTAGTACTACTTGTAACACTATGTATAACACTATTTGTAGTACTATTTGTAGTACTATTTGTAACACTATTTGTAGTACTATTTGTAGTACTATTTGTTGTACTACTTCTAACACTATTTGTAGTACTACTTGTAACACTATTTATAACACTATTTGTAGTACTATTTGTAGTACTATTTGTAACACTATTTGTAGTACCATTTGTAGTACTACTTGCAGCACTATGAGTATTAACAAGTTACTGTCAAGTGAGTGTTAATAATAACAGAATAATAATAGAAATAATTGAAGACAAACTTCTACTTTTGCTGTCCTCAGGTCTCCTGGAAGACCCTGAAGGGAACCCGTGCAGTCCGGGGGAAGTCTTCCAGTCGGGCCACTCCAGGAACTCCAGCTACGCCAGCCAGCACAGCAGAATCTCAGGTTTCTTTCCATCATTCACGCCGTCAGGCATCTGTGTGGACACCTATGACCTGGTCACTCTGCTTGGGGCCCTCGTGGTCCTGCAGGATGACAATTGTGGAGGTTCAGGGTTTAGCTTAGCGCCTCCATGCAAGCTAACGAGCCATGTTGGTGATTATTATGGGATGTCCTGGGTCTTGCAGGCTACAGCACAGAGCACTCCTGCTCCTCCAGCTTGTCTGACCTGACCCACCGCAGGAACACCTCCACCGGCAGCAGCACCTCGGGGGGGCCGGGGACCTTAACTGCCGAGGGAGACGGAGACAAGGAGGCGGGGCGCTTGGAGAGACCCCCCCGGCCCCCCAGGCCCATCCTACACACCAACAGGCCTCCAAGGTACCTGCTTTGACCTTATCCATATAATCTATTAAATTATATTTATTGTTATTGCATTTCATTTCATTGTGTTCATTTACTTTAAATCTGTTAATTTTTATTTAGTTATTTTATTTATTTATATGTTAATGTATTTTATTCATTTTTATTATATTTAGTTTTATTTTATTTATTTTATTTAAGTGTATTTATTTTAATTGTATTTATTGTATTTAATTTAACTGCTTTCAGTGCTATTGTATTTAATTTAATAGCATTTCTTTAATTTCAGCCTATGTATTATTATTGTATATATAATTGTATGATGTTTTGTCGTATATAATTTTACTTCCATTCTATTTAATTTAATTTTCTTCATTCACTTTAACTGTATTAACTTTTGATGTATTCGTTTTGTCTCATTTAATTTATTTTATTTTATGTATTTTATTTATTTCAAATGTATTTTATTCCTATTCTTTTTAACTTAATTGTGCTCATTCACTTTAATTGTAATACTTTTTAATATAACTATCTAATTTAATTATATTTATTCTTATTTAATTTAATTGTATTTTATTTTTACACTATTTAATTTAATTGAGTTCATTCACTTTAATTGTATTAGTTTTTAATATATTTATTTGATCTAATTGTATGTATTTTATTTTATTTAAGTTAATATTTTATTTTATTTAAATCAATTTGAATCCTATTCTATTTAGTTTAACTGTGTTCATTCACTTTAATTGTATTAATTTTTCATGTATTTATTTGATCAAATTTTATTTATATTTTATTTGAGTTAATATTTTATTTAATTTGAATAAATTGTAATTCTATTCCATTTAGTTTAATTGTGTTAATTAACTTTAATTGTATACTTTTTTAAATGTAATGAATTTATGATTAAATTGTATTTTATTCTTTACTTGATTTAATTGAGTTCATTCACTTTAATTGTATTAATTTTAACTAATTTTATGTATTTTATTTTATTTAAGTTGATATTTTATTTAATTAAATACATTTTAATCATATTCTATTTAGTTCAAATGTGTTCATTCACTTTAATTGTATTAATTTTTAATGTATTGCTCTAATTTTGTTTTTATTTTATTTAACTTAATATTTTATTATTTTTTTAAATTTAATTTAAATACATTTGAATCCTATTCTATTTAGTTTAACTGTGTTCATTCACTTTTAATTGTATTAATTTGTTATGTATTTAGTTGATCTAATTTGATGTATTATTTTATTTAAATTAACATTTTATTTAGATTAAATCAATTTTAATCCTATTCTATTTAGTTGACTGTGTTCATTCACTTTAATTGTATACATTTTTTATGTATTTATTTGATTTAATTTTATGTATTATTTGATTTAATTTGAAATATTTTATTCATTATTTTAATTTAAATCAATTTTAATCCTATTCTATTTAGTTGAATCGTGTTCATTCACTTTAAATGTTTAATTGTTTTTTTTATGTAATTATTTAATTTAATTTATTATTTTTTAATTAAATTGTATTTTATTCTTACTCTATTTGAGATCATTCACTTTAATTGTATTAATGTTTTATGTAATCTAATTTTATGTATTATTTTATTTAAGTTAAATTAATATTTAATTCATTTTTTTATTTAATTTAAATAAATTTGAATCCTATTTTATTTAGTTGAATTGTGTTAATTCACTTTAATTGATTAATTGTAATTTTATGTATTATTTTATTTAATTTAAATTAATATTTAATTCATTTTTTTTAATTTAATTTAAATAAATTTGAATCCAATTTTATTTAGTTGAATTGTGTTAATTCACTTTAATTGATTAATTGTTTTTTTTATGTAATTATTTAATTTAATTGATTCTTTTTTAATTACATTTTATTTTATTCTTATTCTATTTGATTTAATTGAGTTCATTCACTTTAGTTGCATTTTTTTTAAAAATTAAATTGTATTTTATTCTTACTGTATTTGATTTAACTGAGTTCATTCACTTTAATTGTACACATTTTTTAAGTATTTATTTGAACTAATTTTATGTATTCTTTTTTATATTTAAGTTAATTTTATCTAATGAAATACATTTTAATCCTATTTTATTTAGTTGAACTGTATTCATTCAGTTTAATTGTATTATTTTTTATGTATTTATTTGAACTACTTTTATGTATTATTTTATTTAAGTTAATATTTTTATTTATTTAAATACATTTAAATCCTATTCTATGTAGTTTAACTGTGTTCATTCACTTTTAATTGTATTAATTTGTTATGTATTTAGTTGATCTAATTTGATGTATTATTTTATTTAAATTAACATTTTATTTAGATTAAATCAATTTTAATCCTATTCTATTTAGTTGACTGTGTTCATTCACTTTAATTGTATACATTTTTTATGTATTTATTTGATTTAATTTTATGTATTATTTGATTTAATTTGAAATATTTTATTCATTATTTTAATTTAAATCAGTTTTAATCCTATTCTATTTAGTTGAATCGTGTTCATTCACTTTAAATGTTTAATTGTTTTTTTATGTAATTATTTAATTTAATTTATTATTTTTTAATTAAATTGTATTTTATTCTTACTCTATTTGAGATCATGCACTTTAATTGTATTAATGTTTTATGTAATCTAATTTTATGTATTATTTTATTTAAGTTAAATTAATATTTAATTCATTTTTTTATTTAATTTAAATAAATTTGAATCCTATTTTATTTAGTTGAATTGTGTTAATTCACTTTAATTGATTAATTGTAATTTTATGTATTATTTTATTTAATTTAAATTAATATTTAATTCATTTTTTTAATTTAATTTAAATAAATTTGAATCCTATTTTATTTAGTTGAATTGTGTTAATTCACTTTAATTGATTAATTGTTTTTTTTATGTAATTATTTAATTTAATTGATTCTTTTTTAATTACATTTTATTTTATTCTTATTCTATTTGATTTAATTGAGTTCATTCACTTTAGTTGCATTTTTTTTTTTAATTAAATTGTATTTTATTCTTACTGTATTTGATTTAACTGAGTTCATTCACTTTAATTGTACACATTTTTTAAGTATTTATTTGAACTCATTTTATGTATTCTTTTTTATATTTAAGTTAATTTTATCTAATGAAATACATTTTAATCCTATTTTATTTAGTTAAACTGTATTCATTCACTTTAATTGTATTATTTTTTTATGTATTTATTTGAACTACTTTTATGTATTATTTTATTTAAGTTAATATTTGTATTTATTTAAATACATTTAAATCCTATTCTATGTAGTTTAACTGTGTTCATTCACTTTAATTGTATTACTTTTTAATGTATTTATTTAATTGTATGTATTTTATTTTATTTAAATTAGAATTTTATTCATTTTTTTTAAATTAAAATTTTAATCCAATTCTATTTAGTTTAATTGTGTTCATTCACTTTGTTTACATTTTTTTTATGTATTTATTTGATTTAATTTTTTTTTTTTTTTTTAAATTGTATTTTATTCTTATTCTATTTGATTTAATTGAGTCAATTCACCTTAATTTGTAATGTATTTCACTTAATTTTACTGACTTTATTGTATTTATTGAATTTACGTGTTTATCTTTATTGTACTTTCTTTATTTTAATCATTTTTCCCCTCCTGTCGTAGGAGGAAGCAGGACTCGGTGGAAAGTCGGCCATCTTGGGTGAACGACACCCGCATGGACGCCGACGACATCGTGGAGAAAATTGTCCAAAGCCAAAACTTTGCCGACGTCAACAACACTGAAGGTGGGCCAGGGGCAGATGACACAAATGGTCTGTCCCAGGGTGGAATAAAAGCGTGAGGCCGTGTTTAAAGTGACATACAAGCGTAAAAAGAAGTGCACCTGTGTGTCCGTGCAGACAGCAACCTGCGTCTGTTCGTCAACAGAGACGGCACCACCGCGCTCAGCGCCATCCGGCTGGGGAACAGGTGAGTTGGCCTCGCCGCTTTGGAGACTTGGCGCTGACTGACGTGTGCCGTCCTCCCCAGGGTCTCGGCGGGGGGCTACGAGCCCGTGGTGATCGAGAGCCACTGAAGTCCGCACTTTAACGCTGGTCACGAACGTCTCGCGTCAACATGTGACCCCCTGAAGCACTTTGTGTCCGTACAGGTTTCTCTCCTGAAGCGCCTCGTGTAGGCGGGCTCGCTGGTGACGGCCAGGAGAAGCCATTTTGTTTCCTCACATTCTTGTTGCTGCAAGCTAAAGGTGTGGCCTTTCTTCAAAGTTCATGTCTCATCTCTGCTGCCCCCTGGTGGAGCAGCCGCACCAAGACACAAGAAAGTACACACCTTTTGTTTTCAACACAAACAAGATGTTTTTTTTCTTGACTTTTAAAGATTTTACACATTTTTTTTCACTCAAATCTCTACCAAAAACACGTTTTTGTAGCTCTTTTTCATGGTGGCTGACTGGGACAAACTCGCGGTAACTCCCAATGGCTGGCTAATTTCCTGGCAGCTTGGCTAACTACCTAGAAGCTTAGCTGGCTAACTTCCTAGTAGTCTGGCTGGCTAACACCTGGCAGCTTGGCTAACTTTTTGGTAACCTAGCTAACATTTGTTAGCCTAGCTAGCTAACATTTGGTAACTTGGCTAACTTCCCAGTAGCCAAACTGGCTCAATTCCTGGTAGCTTGGCTAACTTACTAGTTGCCTAGCTGGCTATAACTTCCTAGTAGTCTAGCTGGCTAACAACTGGTAGCCTAGCTAGCTAACATTTGGTAGCTTGGCTAACTTACCCGTTCCCTAGCAGGCTATAACTTCCTAATAGCTTGACTGGCTAATTTCCTGGTAGCCTAGCGAGCTAACATTTGGCAACTTGGCTAACTTCCCAGTAGCCAAACTGGCTCAATTCCTGGAAGATTGGCTAACTTACTAGTTGCCTAGCTGGCTATAACTTCCTAGTAGTCTAGCTGGCTAACAACTGGCAGCTTGTCTAACTCCCTGGTAGCCTAGCTAGCTAACATTTGGTAGCTTGGCTAACTTTCTAGTAGCCAAACTGGCTGACATCCCGGTAGCTTGGCTAACTTACTTGTTCCCTAGCGGGTTATAACTTCCTAATAGCTTAACTGGCTAATTTCCTGGTAGCGTAGCTGGTTAACGCCTGACAGCTCGGCTAACTTTCTAGTAGCCTGCCTAACTGTTGTTTTTTTTCCCACATGACCCTGTAGACTTTGTCCCATTTAGTGGTTTTTAGGGTTTTTTGTGTCTGTCAGCCACCGTACTTTTCCACTCAAAAGGAGTTTCAGTAAAGATTTGTTTCCTGTTTACAATTTGGGAGGTTTTCCAAGCCAAGCTACAGTTTTTTGTGTTTGTAACGCTGCTTTCTTTATTAGTGAACTGACACGTTTTGTTTGAGTTCACGTCGTTTAGGGACGAACCACTGATGGTCTTTTCTGGCCTTGTCGGGTTGACGCCACCACACTTCTTCTCTAAAAGCACACGTTTCTATTTTTGTCTCAGTATTCTGTGATGGTTCAGACCGGAGGATGGTTACGAGCACACCACTTGACTCCCGCTTTCCTTCTAGAAATTGTAATATTGTATAATAACAAAGATACTACGAGTTATAGAGAATGACGCAACTTTCGTTGGAGAATTCACTTTAAACAATAAAAATCTACTCTTATGTTGTTGTTTTTTGTGGGGATATAAAAACTGATCATTTCCAGGTCTACTTACAGAAGTACCGGTAAGTATTTAAGTGTTGTAACATGCTAGTGGAACATGCTAATATCATTAAGACATCAGAAAGTCCCTTTGCTTCCCCCATCATTGTGGTCAAAATGAAGAATGGTGACACCCGATTGCCCAAGATCGAGGAAGCCTTCTCAGCTTGGACTGGTTCGAAGTGGTTCTCCATCATGGATTTGAAGTCTGGCTACTACCAGGTGGAAGTAGATTTTAAACCAACACAACACCCCAGTACACTTCAAACCAGGCAACACCCTGAGACAGAGACTGGTGCGTCCTAAACACCGGACACCCCACACCCACAAAAACAACCCGGTGTCATGATGACTGCCCATCCATCCATCCATCCATTTTCTTCCGCTTATCCGAGGCCGGGTCGCGGGGGCAGCAGCCTAAGCAGAGAAGGCCAAACTTCCCTCTCCCCAGCCACCTCGTCCAGCTCCTCCCGGGGGATCCCGGGGCGTTCCCAGGCCAGCTGGGAGACATAGTCTTCCCAACGTGTCCTGCGTCTGTCCCGTGGTTTCCTACCGGTCGGACGTTCCCTAAACACCTCCCCAGGGATGACCAGATGCCCGAACCACCTCAGCTGGCTCCTCTCGATGTGGAGGAGCAGCGGCTTTACTCTACTCCGAGCTTCTCACCCTATCTCTAAGGGAGAGCCCCACCACCCAACGGAGAAAACTAATTTCGGCCGCTTGTACCCGTGATCTTGTCCTTTCGGTCATAACCCAAAGCTCATGACCATAGGTGAGGATGGGAACGTAGATCGACCAGTAAATTGAGAGCTTTGCCTTCCGGCTCAGTTCCTTCTTCACCCCGATGGATCGATGCAGGGTCTGCAAAGATCCGCCTGTCCAACTCACGATCCACTCTTACCTCACTCGTGAACAAGACTCCGAGGTACTTGAACTCCTCCACTTGGGGCAAGACCTCTTCCCCAACCCGGAGATGGCACTCCACCCTTTTCCGGGCGAGAACCATGGACTCGGACTTGGAGGTGCTGAACCGATGACGAATGCACTGATTCATATATTGGGGAAACAAAACAACCACTAAGCCGACGCATGGCACAGCATAGAAGGGCAAAGTCTTCAGGCCAAGACTCCGCGGTCTACTTGCACCTCAGTGAGAAACAGCACTCCTTTGAAAACAAAGATATACAGATTCTGGACTGGGAGGACGGATGGTACGAAAGAGGCCATCAATGTCAAGGTTGAAAAACCATCCCTGAACAGAGGAGGTGGTCTGCGACACCACCTGTCTCCCACATACAACACTGTCCTTTCAACCATTCATAAAACACTCTGCAATTTAGCCTCCAACAAATAACAGGAGTTAGAAACATTATAGTCACAGAAAGTGACCAGAATGCCATTTGTGACATTTGTTTACAACTGAATGGAATGCTAAGACGGGGAATTCCGACTATTTTGGACTGGTAGTAGTCGATCCACAGCGATGGTTCTATCACACAATACTTCAATGCTAACGAGGGGAAATTACACTTCAATGAATGTCGTTGGCTTTGACAGTTAGGATTGTTTGCATCTCAACAGTTGTTTTTTCTCACTACGATAGGGCGAAACCATCCTTGCCCAGGCACACCTTCCTGGTTTTGAAGTATAAATATTTGGGGTTTTGGCACCAGCCGCTGGACTAGATCTGATCGATCTAAGTCTCAGACTAGATCTGACCAATCTAAGTCTCAGACTAGATCTGACCAATGTAAGTCTCAGACTAGATCGGAACAATCTTAGTCTCAGACTAGATCGGAACAATCTAAGTCTAAGACTAAATCTGACCAATCTAAGTCCAAGACTAAATCTGACTAATCTAAGTCCAAGACTAAATCTGACTAATCTAAGTCCAAGACTAAATCTGACCTATCTAAGTCCAAGACTAGATCTGACCAATCTAAGTCCAAGACTAGATCTGACCAATCTAAGTCCAAGACTAGATCTGACCATTCCAAGTCTAAGACTAGATTTGACCACTACAAGTCTATGAGCATGAACTGATGAAGTTTACTGAGGTTTTGGCACTAGCCGCCAGACTAGGTCTCACAAACGAAGTCTAAGACTAGATCTGACCAATCCAAGTCCAAGACTAGATCTGACCATTCCAAGTCT
This sequence comes from Entelurus aequoreus, assembly GCF_033978785.1. Classification (NCBI taxonomy): domain Eukaryota; kingdom Metazoa; phylum Chordata; class Actinopteri; order Syngnathiformes; family Syngnathidae; genus Entelurus; species Entelurus aequoreus. The sequence continues at coordinate 19,526,046 of NC_084747.1, read as the reverse complement.
AAGACTAGATGTGACCAATCTAAGTCTAAGACTAGATGTGACCAATCTAAGTCTAAGACTAGATGTGACCAATCTAAGTCTAAGACTAGATGTGACCAATCTAAGTCTATGACTAGATGTGACCAATCTAAGTCTAAGACTAGATGTGACTAATCTAAGTCTAAGAGCATGAACTGATGAAGTCTACTCGGATGAGAGACCAAACATCTACTAAGACCAACCCAACAGTCCAGTTGCGATCAATTGAACGCCCTGAGATATGCGTGGATGGAAAGAACTTGAGTGAAGTCTTGGTCTTTCCTAAAAGTCACATCGTCTTTCCTGACACATTTGAGGAACACGAGGACAGGCTGCTCAGAGTACTTCACTTTTTACGGTTTGTTTGGGTAAGCACTCCATTTATGTCGAAATAGCATGGCTCCAAGGTTCGAGTCACTTTCCCCTCACTCAGTAGTTCATCCTCATACTTGCAGTGTGTATATTGTACATATTACATATTGTTATGAAGGTGTCTGTTACTACATTATATATATACTTGTACTGTGTATATTTTACATATTACTAGGGATGTCCAATAATGGCTTTTTGCCGATATCCGATATTACGATGTTGTCCAACTCTTTAATTACCGATACCAATATCAACCGATACCGATATATACATTTGTGGAATTAACACATTATTATGCCTAATTTAGACAACCAGGTATGGTGAAGATAAGGTCCTTTTTAGAGAAAATAATAAAATAAAACAAGATAAATAAATTAAAAACATTTTCTTGAATAAAAAAGAAAGTAAAACAGTATAAAAACAGTTACATAGAAACTAGTAATTAATGAAAATGAGTAAAATTAATTGTTAAAGGTTAGTACTATTATCAATCAATCAATCAATCAATGTTTATCTATATAGCCCTAAATCACAAGTGTCTCAAAGGGCTGTACAAGCCACAACGACATCCTCGGTACAGAGCCCACATACGGGCAAGGAAAAACTCACCCCAGTGGGACGTCGGTGAATGACTATGAGAAACCTTGGAGAGGACCGCATATGTGGGTAACCCCCCCGCCCCCCCCCCCCCCTATTAGTGGACAAGCAGCACGCACAATCATGTGTGCTTACGAACTGTATCCCTTGCAGACTGTATTGATATATATTGATATATAATGTAGGAACCAGAATATTAATAACAGAAAGAAACAACCCTTTTGTGTGAATGAGTGTAAATGGGGGAGGGAGGTTTTTTGGGTTGGTGCACTAATTGTAAGTGTATCTTGTGTTTTATATGTTGATTTAATTAAAAAACGAAAAAAAAGATACTGATAAAAAAAAAAAACGATACCGATATTTTCCGATATTGCATTTATCGGCCGATAATATCGGCAGGCCAATATTATCGGACATCTCTACATATTACTTATTGTTATGAAGGTGTCTGTTACTACATTATATATATACTTGCAGTGTGTATATTGTACATATTACATATTGTTATGAAGATGTCTGTTACTACATGACATATATACTTGCAGTGTGTATATTGTACATATTACATATTGTTATGAAGGTGTCTGTTACTACATTATATACATATACTTGCAGTTTTTTTGTATATTGTACATATTGTTATGAAGGTGTCTGTTACTACATTATATATACTGTTTACTGGCAGTGTGTATATTGTACATATTACATATTTGTTATGGTGTCTGTTACTACATTATATATACACTTGCAGTACATATTGTACATATTGAATATTGTTATGAAGGTGTCTGTTACTACATTATATATATATATATATATATATATATATATATATATATATATATATATATATATATATATATATATATATATATATATATATATATATATATACTTGCAGTGTGTATATTGTACATATTACATATCGTTATGAACAGGATGTCCGTGTTCTGTCCTACCTTCTACATGACAGTAGGTGGCGGTATAAACCTTTCGAGCCATGGCTGCAAGTCGTTAGTAAGAAGAAGAAATTGAGCAGGTTGCTTGTTTCTCTCGCGAGATCTGACAAGACAGCGCTTGGACAAAACAGGACGAGGAAAAGCAAGATGGCGTCTGACGGAGAAAACGTTATCGTGTTGACAATGGTTATGCGTGTTTAATCAGCGCGTACATGTACAAATATATGTTGTTTTTTGGAGTAAGCAACGTTAATATTTGTAAGTGTCCGGATTCATTAGTCTCAGCGCACTTTGTGCTAGTTAGCTTAGCTTAGCTTGCTAGTTAGCTTAGCTTGGTAGCTGCTAACAAGTCACAAGTGTGAGAGTAAAGTGTTGTGATTGTGTGAAAATGTGCGAGAGAACGATAGCAGAGTACGAGGAGGAACTTTGTCCAACAAAAGAGGAGAAGGAGCGACAACGTCAACTACTGGACGCTGTTTGCAAGAAACGCCAAGTTATGTCACACAGAACAGGTTTGTTTACTTCTTATTCTCACATGTTTACCAACTTTATATTTAATTATTGACACTATTCTTAAATATGTTGTAGGAAGAGGAATTGTATTTTCAGGATAATGCACTGCTTTGTTTTAATATGGACACTCCATATTTATAAGAGGTTGTAACAATGTGTATCAACATGTTTACACAAAACTCACACAGTCACCAAATATATTTTACATCGTAACCAATATAATTCATAGTTTCATTGCTAATATCCTACGAAGTGAGACCTACACTGTTAAAATGTCAATTTCTCAGATGATAAAATTGTTGATGACTGAAATATGCTGATAGCAACCCAAACTACCCCCCCCCCCCCCCCGGATTGTAAATAATTCAATGTATATATTTTGATGATTAACTTATGTGATGACTGTATTATGCTGATAGTATATATTTGTACCATGAATTGATGAACGTGGACCCCGACTTAAACAAGTTGAAAAAATTATTCGGGTGTTACCATTTAGTGGTCAATTGTATGGAATATGTACTGTACTGTGCAATCTACTAATAAAAGTATCAATCAATCAATCAATCAATTCACTTCCTGATCCTGACCTACATGCATCTACAAGTGAAAGTAAACATTCATTGTCAATCACCTTTCAACCAGCAAAGTAGTCCACACATTGTGACTACTGAGCTAAGACGCCGTGTTTTTCAACCACTGTGCCGCGGCACACTAGTGTGGCGTGAAAAACAGTCTGGTGTGCCGTGGGAGAATATATCATTTTACCTATTTGGGTTAAAAATATGTTTTTCAAACAAGTAATAATAATCTGCAAATGTGTCGGTGCTGTTCAGAGCTCGGTAGAGTAACCGTGTAATACTCTTCCATATCAGTAGGTGGCAGAAAGTAGCTAATTGCTTTGTAGATGTCGGGAACATGGTTTGTCTGATCACCATCATCATCGGCGGTCACTCGAACGAGTATGACGATCCTCCTAGTAGGGGTGTATCCCTTTATGGAGGATGCCTGTGCGTGACTTAGTTTAACGTGGGGAGACTGGTGCACAGACAGTCACCACACGATCCTTGACAGAATCGGGTCAGGGTCCAGTGGCATGGAGTCCAAGACGACTGGGGACCCTTTTCTGCTGCAGCCTTCTTCCGCCAACGCAAGCCGTTGTGGTAGTTCTTAAATCTACCGTCTTCCGCCTGCTCCGCCTTTGAGGTCTAGGGGGCAGTCAGGTACTAGGCCTTTGCCAAGGGCCACCTGGGGTAACAGTAGTAAAGGGGTTAAACTCCTGGTGCCCCAAGACCCCTTAGAGGAGCCTCCACTGCCGGATGCACTTTAACGTCATGCCCAGGACGATATGCAGATGACAGCGTGTAGGTCAAAAGCTATCTAATGCTTAAACCAAAAACAAACAAAAGGGAGTGCCGCTAAGAAAAAGCATTGAAACTTAGGGAAGGCTATGCAAAACGAAACTAAAACTGAACTAATTGCCAAGTAAACAAAAACAGAATGCTGGACGACAGCAAAGACTTACAGTGTGTAGAGCAGACAAAGTACACCTGTACATGACATGACAATCAACAATGTCCCCGCAAAGGATAGCGACAACTTAAATAGCCTTGATTGCTAAAACAAAACAGGTGCGGGGAATAGTGCTCAAGGAAGCCATGAAACTGCTACAGGAAAATACCAACGAAACAGGAAAAGCCACCAGCGCAAGACAAGAACTAAAACACTACACACAGGGAGACACTAAAAAACTCCAAATAAGTCACGGGGTGATGTGACAGGTGGTGACAGGACTTTGAGACAAGTATAGTGATGCATGGTTAGTTATGGTTTAAAGTCATATCCAACAATTGCGACGACTTTTTATTGTCAATATCGAGTTCAAATTTTTTAACGATTTCTGCTAGTGGTGTGCCTTTTGATTTTTTCAATGGAAAAAATTTGCCTTTGCTCAAAAAAGGTTGAAAAACACTTAGCTAGGTAACATAAGAACTCCATTACCCAGCATGCCACTGTAGTGAAGCGCATGCGCGGTAGCCCCGTTTAGGGTTGTTAAATGTAGGTAGCCATAGATGTTGATGAGCACGCTGTGGAGTAAACTTTAAGAACTCAGTCAACACGCCTCGTCTGCATCTTTTATGATTAGACAAGACAACACACACTTGATTTATGAAAAGAAGACAACTTTCCTTCAGCGTGTGGCAGATTGTCTCCAAGTGGATGTGGGAGCTGTGCTCTAGATGAGATACTCCATCAAAACACCACATAGTGAAACATGTTTTGGGAAGAGTTCCTTTGGCCAAGCCACAACAATTACTAAAAGGGGTTAAATGTTATGACAAACATGTGTTAGGAATGTTTTTAAGCAGTTTTGAAAAAAAATTGTTATATTTTCATTACAAGGTTAAGGGAGAGATAAAGCTTGGCTATTCACTTTACACCGGAGGTTTAAAAGAAGTTCTGATTCTTTTAGGAATGTTTTGATCAATGCTGGCTCAGAATTTGCTAACAGCCCCCCCTCAAATTTCCAAGCCTTATTTTTCACTTTTGAAGCGATTTTAGTGGCTGGAACTAAATAAACTCTTTGCCATGTTTTATTGCTTGTTTAATGACACATTTTAACACAACACACATGAGAAGGCAAATAATCTCACGTGTTAACAGTGTCAATAAAAGAATCACTTAGGATAAAACAGACTTTATTTATCCCACAATGGGGAAATTATGTAGTTGCAGTGCATGTTCAAAAAGTCGCAGAGCTCCTGCAACCAGCAGCCACTACAAGGAAGGACCACTTTCACCCCTCTGTCATTGCAATGAATTATGCACTTACACCCATCATTTCTTTTTTAAATATATATTTTTTTCAAATAAGACACGTACCGTATTTTTCGGACTATTAAGTCGCAGTTTTTTTCATAGTTTGGCCGGGGGTGCGACTTATACTCAGGAGCGACTAATGTGTGAAACTATTAACACATTACCGTAAAATATCAAATAATATTATTTAGCTCATTCACCTAAGATACTAGACGTATAAGATTTCATGGGATTTAGCGATTAGGAGTGACAGATTGTTTGGTAAACGTATAGCATGTTCTATATGTTATAGTTATTTGAATGACTCTTACCATAATATGTTACGTTAACATACCAGGCACGTTCTCAGTTGGTTATTTATGCCTCATATAACGTACACTTATTCAGCCTGTTGTTCACTATTCTTTATTTATTTTAAATTGCCTTTCAAATGTCTATTCTTGGTGTTGGGTTTTATCAAATAAATGTCCCCAAAAAATGCGACTTACACTCCAGTGCGAGTTATATATGTTTTTTTCTTTCTTTATTATGCATTTTCGGCAGGTGCGACCTATACTCCGGAGCGACTTATACTCCGAAAAATACGGTATCTTATATCTATTTCTGCAGCCTAACAAAAATATACTCTGAGAGTAACAAAATATGTGATTTAGCTTTAGCTCATTAGTGGGTTTGTTGTGGTCTTAATACACAAATATAATCATGGCTGAGGTGCGTTGACACCAATAATAAAGTAAACAATGTGAATTTGGAGACTAAAATGTTCTCAGGTACAAAAGCTGCATTAAAAGCCTGTGATTAAACTTAAATAATCCAATAATGTACATGGTTACAAAATATTAATTTCTTCTCATTTTGAAAAATAAAGCCCATGTTAAATATCAGCAATAGACAATATAATGTATGTGTACATAATTGTAACAACTAGGCTAACCCAATCCATAGTTTATTCTGAATAGTGATTACTAAAACATACATGTTTTTTTCATGTCACCTTTTAAATCAGTTTTTGTCCTCAAAATTCTACACACAATACCCCATGATGACAATGTGAAGATGTATTATTAGTATTTTTTTGCCAATGTATTATAACTAAAAAAGTAAGAAATGACATGCATGTACATGATCTCTTAAAGGGCACCTGTTGTGCAAAAAATACTTTTTTTACACTAGTCTCGAAAATGTGATCAATCCGTGCAGACACTGAGGAGATGTTTATAAAACAATATTGCCTTCCTTTATACTTCTTTGAAACGAGCCGTTTGGAATTTGCCCCTTTGGTGAAGTTTCTACTAGGGCTGGGCGATATATCGAATATACTCGATATAGCGCGGGTCTCTGTGCGATATAGAAAATGACTATATCGTGATAATCGAGTATACGTCCTCACGCAGTTTCTTTTAGCTGCCGGCATTACACTACAGCCGTTTCTCACTCTTTCTTGTCTCTGCTTCTCACAGAGACATAAAACAAGCGCACCTTCTTACATACGTCACATACTGTCGCAACGTCATACACTCTCGCGGAGCAGACAGGTAGCGACATGGTAAAGTTAGCTGTGATGCTAGCGGTGTGGTAACAAATGAAGGAATAATTAATTCCCAAGAAAAACAGCAGGGAGTCCATCGTCTGGCGGTGGTTTGGCTTCAAGCGGGAAGATGTTTTATAAGTATGCGGCAAAAGCTATAGTAGCAGCACTGCTATAGTGTAGCATCATTTGAAAAGTCACCCGCTAGAGAATGAGGAGTGCTTGAAACTCCGCATGTCAACATCTCCGGCCGGTGCCACACCAACAAAATACCCAAGCAACCATTTCCACATCAACACGCTATGAAAAAAAAGTCAACAACAGAAGGAGATAACGTCCGCAGGAACCTACCACATAGTGAAGGACATACACTATTTCATTTCCTTTTATGCAGCTCATTTTTATTTGACAGTTATTGAAATATCTTGTGTGACATCATGCACAAAAGTGCACCTTATTTGTTTTAAACTATTGTAGTGGCGTTCTGTACAAAAAGTCCACTTTAATTTAGTGTTGTTTTGATATGTCATCTTAGTGACATCATGCACAAAAGTGCACTAATAGCTTGTTTTAAAAATGTCTCTGACAATCTTGCACTTTCTGTTTTGAAATGACATGAATGTTTGTGCCACTGCTTAATAACTTTAATAAATACAGTTTTGGTAAATTGACTTAGTTGTGATTTCCCTCTCTGCATGAAAGTTTAAAGGCCTACTAATGAATTTTTTTTATTCAAACGGGGATAGCAGATCCATTCTGTGTGTCATACTTGATCATTTTGCGATATTGCCATATTTTTGCTGAAAGGATTTAGTAGAGAACATCGACGATAAAGTTCGCAACTTTTGGTCGCTGATAAAAAAGCCTTGCCTGTACCGGAAGTAGCGTGACGTCAAAGGAGGAAGGGCTGCTCACATTTTCCCATTGTTGACAATGCAGCGAGACAGATTCGGACCGAAAAAGCGACGATTACCCCATTAATTTGAGCGAGGATGAAAGATTTGTGGATGAGGAACGTCAGAGTGAAGGACTAGCGTGCAGTGCAGGACGTATCTTTTTTCGCTCTGACCGTAACTTAGGTACAAGGGCTCATTGGATTCCACACTTTCTCTTTTTTCTATTGTGGATCACGGATTTGTATTTTAAACCACCTCGGATACTATATCCTCTTGAAAATGAGAGTCGAGAACGCGAAATGGACATTCACAGTGACTTTTATCTCCACGACAATACATCGGCGAAACACTTTAGCTACGGAGCTAACGTGATAGCATCGGGCTCAAATGCAGATAGAATCAAAATAAATAAACCCCTGACTGGAAGGATAGACAGAAGATCAACAATACTATTAAACCATGGACATGTAAATACACGGTTAATGCTTTCCAGCCTGTCGAAGCTTAACAATGCTGTTGCTAACGACGCCATTGAAGCTAACTTAGCAACGGGACCTCACAGAGGTATGCTAAAAACATTAGCTCTCCACCTATGCCAGCCAGCCCTCATCTACTCATCAACACCCGTGCTCACCTGCGTTCCAGCGATTGACGGAGCGACAAAGGACTTTGCCCGATCACCGATGCGGTCGGCGGCCCGTAGACGGAGGGAGTCAAGGTGAGGTCGGTGGCTAGCGCGTCTGCTATCCATCTCAAAGTCCTCCTGGTTGTGTTGCTGTAGTCCGCCGCTAATACACCAATCACACCTACAGCTTTCTTCTTTGCAGTCTCCATTGTTCATTAAACAAATTGCAAAAGATTCACCAACACAGATGTCCAGAATACTGTGGAATTTTGGGATGAAAACAGAGCTTTTTTGTATTGGATCCAATGGGGTCCGAATACTTCCGTTCTCTCCGTGACGTCACGCGCATACGTCATCATATCTAGACGTTTTCAACCGGAAGTGTCGCAGGAAATTTAAAATTGCACTTTATAAGTTAACCCGGCCGTATTGGCATGTGTTGCAATGTTAAGATTTCATCATTGATATATAAACTATCAGACTGCGTGGTCGATAGTAGTGGCTTTCAGTAGGCCTTTAAAATGAGCATATATTAATGCAGTATGAACAAGAATGTTTTAATGTAGACACATAGAATCATCATCCTGGTGTGATTATATGCATCAAGTGTTCATTCAAGGCTAAGGCAAAATATCGAGATATATATCGTGTATCGTGAAATGGCCTAAACACATCGAGATATTAATAAAAGGCCATATCGTCCAGCCCTAGTTTCTACCAAATGTGACGTCAGCAGATTATCCATACATATCTTCCTTTACCCTAACTGTTTTGCACAGGTCCGCCATTTTCAGGGGTGGGTACATAATACGGAACTTTTATAGGTACCGATTGAATTATTTCGGTAGAACTGGGTATGGATTCACGTCAAATCAAACGGTGCCATATTTCGATACCTTTTTTGCACGTGACATTGCGTCTAGTTTCAGACTCGTCCCGTCCGGCTCATGTAAACGTTCACTCTGCCAAACTCCCTCCAAGTAATGTTGCCATTTTTAACACCAACAAAGCAAGTATGCTTTGTAGAAAACACACAATTGTGAAGTCAGGCTCCACTCTTACAAAATGCTCTAGCTTGATGCTAATTTACATTGGATTTGCCATAGACAGGCTACTATTAGCTTTAGCAATTTTACATGGCGATTTCAACGCCTCCAAATTTGGTAAAGGAAACTACAACTAAGATGAATGTTACCATCACACAGCTAGTGTGTCATAAGCACAATACTTCCAGTATTAACACTTTGTTGGGCGCAACTCTCACATGTTAAGCTAGCATGCTACCATTTACGCTAATTCCCGCTAAAGTCATCAATCATGATATCGCGCATGTTTTCCTTCATGTACGACTCCAAGTCTGAGACGAAGAAGTTGCTCATACAGACATCCATCAAGTCCCTGGTGGTCTAGTGGTTAGGATTCGGCCCTCTCACCGGTGCGGCCAGGGTTCGATTCTCGGCCAGGGAACTTAGCATTTTAGCAACTGTGTCTGAGTGGTGAATAATGTGAGTCCCTAAAAACATGGCTGACCTTGAAATTTGACAACAACGGTCTCAGAACGTGTTTTTGTGTGAAGAACACACGCGTCAATCTTGCTACCTAGCTAAGCTAGCATGCTACCATTTGAGCTAATTCCCCTGTAAGGGTGGGTTGGCAAAGGGATTGTGGTGTAATACACCTCCAAGAAAATGAAAACGTGAGAAAAGCATCAATCCCGCTACCTGTCTCCCACGCTGACTAGCATGCTACCATTTAAGCTAATTCCCCTGAAAAGCATTTTGGACTGCTAGCTGCTATCACTATGTAGCTAACAACTATGATATTACAAATAAATAAATAACAGATGTTCAGTATTACATGACACTTCTTAGACAGTCCGGAGACCAGACTGAAGAATCCAGCCTTAGATCTAGCTAACTCTCACATGTTAAGCTAGCAGCCAGGCCCCGCTAAAGTCATCAATCATGATATTACAAAAGTTTTTCTTCATGTACGACTCCACCTCTGAGAGGAAGAAGTTGCTCATACGATCAATCAATCAATCAATCAATGTTTATTTATATAGCCCTAAATCACAAGTCTCTCAAAGGGCTGCACAAGCCACAACGACATCCTCGGTACAGAGCCCACATACGGGCAAGGAAAAACTCACTCCAGTGGGACGTCGATGTGAATGACTATGAGAAACCTTGGAGAGGACCGCATATGTGGGTAACCCCCCCCAACATCCATCAAGTCCCTGGTGGTCTGGTGGTTAGGATTCGTCGCTTTCACCATCGTGTCCAGCAGCTAGCTGCTATCAGACACAATCACACAAACGTCAGTCAGTCGGCAAAAGTCCAGACTTTGGACTATTTCAGTCCTTTTGTCAGCGTCTTATATTTTAGTAAGAGTGTTACTGCAGTACTTTAAAGTAATACTACAGTGTGTGTATCTTGAAGGCCACGCCCACTTCCAGCTGTCATACAGACTTTACTCACAAAATGGACGTCTGCACACATAGGGTCGGCTCACAAACTCTAAAAAGTTCCATTGGAGAATGCAGGCATCGATCCCGCTACCTCTCACATGCTAAGCGAGCGCTCTACCTTTTGAGCTAATTCCGCTGTAAATACTCTTTGTCGCCAAAATACTATTTTTCCTTAACGGTAATCGGACCCAGAACACGGCAATATGAGGGACCAATCCTAACCACTAGACCACCAGGGACTTGATGGATGTCTGTATGAGCAACTTCTTCCTCTCAGAGGTGGAGTCGTACATGAAGGAAGCGTGTTTGATGACTTGCTTAAATGGTAGCTTGCTAGCTTAACATGTTAGAATTAGCGAGATCGATGGCTGAATTCTTCAGTCTGGTCTCTGGACTGTCTAAGAAGTGTCATGTAATACTGAACATCTGTTATTTATTTATTTGTAATATCATAGTTGTTAGCTACACGGTGATAGCAGCTAGCAGTCCAAACGCTTTACAGGGGAATTAGCTTCAATGGTAGTGCGCTAGTTAGCATGTGAAAGAGGTAGCGGTATGGATGCTTTTCTTGGAGGTGTATTACACCACAAACCCTGTGCCAACCCACCCTTACAAGGGAATTAGCTCAAATGGTAGCATGCTAGCTTAGCTAGGTAGCAAGATTGACAACTGTGTTCTCCACTTGAAAACACCTTTTGACAATGTTGTTGTTGTCAAACTACAAGGTCAGCCATGATTTTAGAGACCCTGAAGTTCTCACATTATTTATCACTCAGACATAGTTGCTAAATGCTAAGTTCCCTGACCGGGAATCGAACCCGGGCCGCGGCGGTGAGAGCGCCGAATCCTAACCACTAGACCACCAGGGACTTGATGGAAGACTGTATGAGATTCACGCTTTGAGTGTAACAGTCACGTGTTACATGACACTTCTTAGACAGTCCAGAGACCAGACTGAAGAATTCAGCCATCGATCTCGCTAACTCTCACATATTAAGCTAGCATGCTACCGTTTAAGCTAATTCCCGCTTAAGACATCAATCATGACATCACACACGTTTTCCTTCATGTACGACTCCACCTCTGAGAGGAAGAAGTTGCTCATACAGACATGCATCAAGTCCCTGGTGGGCTAGTGGTTAGGATTTGGTGCTCTCACTGCCGCGCCCAGGGTTCGATTCCCGACCAGGGAACTTAGCATTTTAGCAACTTTGTCTCAGTGGTGAATAATGTGAGTTCCTAAAAACGTGGCTGACCTTGAAGTTTGACAACAACAAGTCTCAGAACATGTTTTCGTGTGAAGAACGCAGTTGTCAATCTTGCTAACATTTGAGTTAACTCTCATATGCTAAACTCATATTTTATTCCCCATCGAAAAAGTTCCACTGGAGAATGCGGGCATCGATCCCGCTACCTCTCACATGCTAAGCAAGCGCTCTACCATTTGAGCTAATTCCCCTGCAAGACGAGCTAAGCTAGCTGCTATCAGACACAATCACACAAACGTCAGTCGGCAAAAGTCCAAACTTTGGACTATTTCAATCCTTTTGTCAGCGTCTTATATTTCAGTAAGAGTGTTACTGCAGTACTTTAAAGTAATACTACAGTGTGTGTATCCTGAAGGCCACGCCCACTTCCAGCTGTCCCCGTCATACAGACTTTACTGACGTCCACACGTGGCCCACAAGATGGACGACTGCACACTCACAAACTCTAAAAAGTTCCACTGGAGAATGCGGGCATCGATCCCGCTACCTCTCACATGCTAAGCGAGCGCTCTACCATTTGAGCTAATTCCCCTGCAAATACTCTCTGTCGCCAAAATGCTATTTTTCCTTAACGGTAATCGGACCCAGACCACGGCAATATGAGGGACCAATCCTAACCACTAGACCACCAGGGACTTGATGGATGTCTGTATGAGCAACTTCTTCCTCTCAGAGGTGGAGTCGTACATGAAGGAAACGTGTTTGATGACTTGCTTATATGGTAGCTTGCTAGCTTAACATGTTAGAGTTAGCGAGATCGATGGCTGAATTCTTCAGTCTGGTCTCTGGACTGTCTAAGAAGTGTCATGTAATACTGAACATCTGTTATTTATTTATTTGTAATATCATAGTTGTTAGCTACGCTGTGATATTAGCTAGCAGTCCAAACGCTTTACAGGGGAATTAGCTTCAATGGTAGCACGCTAGTTAGCATGTGAAAGAGGTAGCGGTATGGATGCTTTTCTTGGAGGTGTATTACACCACAATCCCTGTGCCAACCCACCCTTACAAGGGAATTAGCTGAAATGGTAGCATGCTAGCTTAGCTAGGTAGCAAGATTGACAACTGAGTTGTCCACATGAAAACACCTTTTGACAATGTTGTTGTTGTCAAACTACAATGTCAGCCATGTTTTTAGAGACCCTGAAGTTCTCACATTATTTATCACTCAGACATAGTTGCTAAATGCTAAGTTCCCTGGCCGGGAATCGAACCCGAGCCGCGGCGGTGAGAGCGCCGAATCCTGACCACTAGACCACCAGGGACTTGATGGAAGACTGTATGAGACTCACGCTTTGAGTGTAACAGTCACATGTTACATGACACTTCTTAGACAGTCCAGAGACCAGACTGAAGAATTCATCCCTCGATCTCGCTAACTCTCACATGTTAAGCTAGCATGCTACCGTTTAAGCTAATTCCCGCTAAAGTCATCAATCATGATATCACACACATTTTCCTTCATGTACGACTCCACCTCTGAGAGGAAGAAGTTGCTCATACAGGCATCCATCAAGTCCCTGGTGGTCTAGTGGTTAGGATTCGGCGCTCTCACCGCCGTGGCCCGGGTTCGATTCCCGGCCAGGGCACTTAGCATTTTAGCAACTTTGTCCCAGTGGTCAATAATGTGAGTTCCTAAAAACGTGGCTGACTTTGAAGTTTGACAACAACAAGGCTCAGAACATGTTTTCGTGTGAAGAACGCAGTTGTCAATCTTGCTAACACTTGAGTTAACTTTCATATGCTAAACTCATATTTTATTCCCCATCGAAAAAGTTCCACTGGAGAATGTGGGCATCGATCCCGCTACCTCTCACATGCTAAGCGAGCGCTCTACCATTTGAGCTAATTCCCCTGCAAGACAAGCTAAGCTAGCTGCTATCAGACACAATCACACAAACGTCAGTCAGTCGGCAAAAGTCCAGACTTTGGACTATTTCAATCCTTTTGTCAGCGTCTTATATTTTAGTAAGAGTGTTACTGCAGTACTTTAAAGTAATACTACAGTGTGTGTATCCTGAAGGCCACGCCCACTTCCAGCTGTCCCCGTCATACAGACTTTACTGACGTCCACACGTGTCCCACAAGATGGACGACTGCACACATGGGGTCGGCTCACAAACTCTAAAAAGTTCCACTGGAGAATGCGGGCATCGATCCCGCTACCTCTCACATGCTAAGCGAGCGCTCTACCATTTGAGCTAATTCCCCTGTAAATACTCTTTGTCGCCAAAATGCAGAGGTGTAGACTCGAGACACATGACTTGGACTCGAGCCAGACTCGAGTCATGAATTTGATGGCTTTAGACTCGACTTGACAAGACATGTTACTTTCCCCAAAACCCAAAGATTAAAAAGTTATTCAGGAGCGCTCCGTATCTTTCATTTTGTGCGTGTGTGTCTGTCAGTGTGTGTGCTGCCTGTCAGTACAATAGCCAATCAAATTAGATCCACGATGTTTTCATCCCACAGCATTCATCCAATCAAATTGCAGGACAACCAACGAAGAAGAGTTGTAAAACAACGCGGCAGTGAGAAAAAATTATGCCAAAGTTGGTTTCGTTCGGGTATAATAACGACGACTTGGTCGAAAAAAAAATTAAATGCAGTATGCAAAACATGCATTTCCAATATTACAGACGGAGACGCAACAACTTCCATCTTCGTTCGACATTTAAAGATGCGCAAAGAAGGGTAAGTTTTGAATGTAAGCTAACGTTTATTGGCTAAGTACCGTGATTTATATTTGCTGTGTAGTTAAATCAGTGAGGCTGTAAACTCACTGCTAACGTTGTAACCATAGACATCTCATAAGTAGACGCAGCATAGAGCACTACTGCCTACTGGCGCTGACGAGACGCGGGGCCGCCATCTTGGAGTGGTGATCCGCCCCACTCACTGCAATTCATTTGGCAGGAGCAATGAACTGTCAGCGCATTTAATTCATCTTACCTCACTGAATACCACTGATTTTCACGCGCTTTTTTGTCATACGTGTAGCTATGATAAAGTACACATGTTTAGGCGTGTTTTATTATTCATAGTTTGCTT
Source organism: Entelurus aequoreus (assembly GCF_033978785.1). Lineage (NCBI taxonomy): Eukaryota > Metazoa > Chordata > Actinopteri > Syngnathiformes > Syngnathidae > Entelurus > Entelurus aequoreus. Next base: position 19,510,929 of record NC_084747.1, on the reverse strand, counting down.
AACAGTAATAGAATATTCTTATATGCTATAAGTGACCAGACGTCCGAGATCAAAACTGGGAATATAATCCCAGAGAAGGGGGAAAAAAAGGTCAGCTATTTTTAAATTGAAGAAACAATATGATTAGGTTATATATACATGCATATATCCTAAATAAACAATGTATGAATGCATTAGATATCTACATATCTTAGTGACCTATAGACTAGATCTCTGTTGCTGCAGCAGCCGAGAGTTTATTCTGTCTTGACACTTTGTATTGATATTTTCTATTACATTCTTCCCTTAAATGATAATGTTTACAGTGATTGTTTTATATGTATTTTTCATGTATGTCGCTTTGGATAAAAGCGTCTGCCAAATACTTAAACATAAACATATATAAACACCCGAAAGTCTTTATATCAGCTAAAACCACCAATCTGTTTGACTGGATTCAGAATAAAAACAAATTCTGTCTTACCCAACAATGTTAGTATTTGAATATTGTTACTTGAAGACTTATTCCTGGTTACAATTATACAGTTAAGAAAGTATTGTCTTATACTTTGCCTAAAATGAGAATGCATCATAATCAGTGGCGGCTGGTGAATTTTGTTTTAGGTGGGGCTGAAAGTTTGTAAACCAAACCCAACCAAACCCCTGTAGGGGGGTCATCTTCCCCCGGAAGATTTCTTTGTGATTTTCACATACAAATATTGAAGATCTTTGCTCCTTCTCAACTCTGTGGTAATATTCTTTTCACAAAATACAACCAAAAGTATGTTAATGTTAAATCTTACTTGTGAAAAGTAATCCCCCGATTCCTATTTTCAACAGTCCGCTCATTTGAGCAGGAAAACGCTGAACACCATCTTTGTTTTCTACCTGTCAACTGTCAGTCTAGCATCTTTGTTTTCTACCTGTCAACTGTCAGTTTAGGCTGCTCGCCGGCTCCTCATCACCACTTCAAGATGGCGGCCAAATTGGTCGTGTCACAGTAGCCAATGCTGCGTCTACTTATAAACACGGCAATCTGTTGCGTCCACTGCAGTTCGTTACCTAATTCATACTTTTTGTCAAGTGCTTATTTTTAAGCAGGGTTGCATGAGGTACCTAGACATAACGTTACGTTAGTGAATGTATCACACACAGTAACGTAACGTTAGACGGCGGTCAGCAGCGTCGCGTATTTTAGCCACCCGCATTCTCCAGTGGAACTTTTTTGACGGGGAATAAAAAAGGAGTTTAGCATATGAGAGTTAACTCAAATGGTAGCATGCTAGGTAGCAAGATTGACAACTGCGTTCTTCACACAAAAACACATTCTGAGACTTGTTGTTGTCAAACTTCAAGGTCAACCATGTTTTTAGGAACTCACTTTATTCACCACTCAGACATAGTTTATAGGAACTCACTTTATTCACCACTCAGAAATAGTTGCTAATGTGCTAAGTTCCCTGACCGGGAATCGAACCCGGGCCGCGGCGGTGAGAGCGCCAAATCCTAACCACTAGACCACCAGGGACTTGATGAATGAACGTATGTGCCTCACGCTTTGAGTGTGACAGTCACGTGTTACATAGCACTTCCAGCAATCCAGAGACCAGACTGAAGAATTCATTCATCAATCTTGCTAACTCTCACATGTTAAGCTAGCACGCTACCATTTAAGATAATTCTAGCTAAAGTCATCAATCATGATATGACACACATTTTCCTTCATGTACGACTCCACCTGTGAGAGGAAGAAGTTGCTCAAACAGATATCCATCAAGTCCCTGGTGGTCTAGTGGCTAGTATTTGGTGCTCTCACCACCGTGGCCCGGGTTTGATTCCAGGTCAGGGCGCTTAGCATTTTAGCAACTAGGTCTGAGTGGTGAATAAAGTGAGTTCCTAAAAACATGGCTGACCTTGAAGTTTGAGAACAACGAGTCTCAGAACGTGTTTTTGTGTGAAGAACGCAGTTGTCAATTTTGCTACCTAGCTAAGCTAGCATGCTACCATTTGAGTTAACTCATATGCTAAACACCTTTTTTATTCCCCGTAAAAAAGTTCCACTGGAGAATGCGGGCATCGATCCCGCTACCTCTCACATGCTAAGCGAGCGCTCTACCATTTGAGCTAATTCCCCTGCAAGACTAGCTAAGCTAGCTGCTATCAGACACAATCAAGAGTGTTACTGCAGTACTTTAAAGTAATACTACAGTGTGTGTATCCTGAAGGCCACGCCCACTTCCAGCTGTCCCCGTTATACAGACTTTACTGACGTCCACACGTGTCCCACAAGATGGACGACTGCACACATGGGGTCGGCTCACAAACTCTTAAAAGTTCCACTGGAGAATGCGGGCATCGATCCCGCTACCTCTCACATGCTAAGCGAGCGCTCTACCATTTGAGCTAATTCCCCTGTAAAAGCTCTCTCTCGCCAAAATGCTATTTTCCCTGAACGGTAATCCAGCGCCCCCCGCGACCCCGAAGGGAATAAGCAGTAGAAAATTGATGGATGGTAATCGGACCCAGAACACAGCAAAAAGAGGGACCCATCCTAACCACTAGACCACCAGGGACTTGATGGATGTCTGTATGAGCAACTTCTTCCTCTCAGAGGTGGATTCGTACATGAAGGAAAACGTGTGTGATATCATGATTGAAGACTTTAGTTAGAATTAGCTTAAATGGTAGCGTGCTAGCTTAACATGTTAGAGTTAGCGAGATCGATGGCTGAATTCTTCAGTCTGGTCTCTGGACTGTCTAAGAAGTGTCATGTAATACTGAACATCTGTTATTTATTTATTTGTAATATGATAGTTGTTAGCTACACGGTGATAGCAGCTAGCAATCCAAAAAGCTTTAATGGGGAATTAGCTTCAATGGTAGCACGCCAGGTTGCGGAGGAGACCCTGCCCCAAGTGGAGGAGTTCAAGTACCTCGGAGTCTTGTTCACGAGTGAGGGAAGAGTGGATCGTGAGATCGACAGGCGGATCGGTGCGGCGTCTTCAGTAATGCGGACGCTGTATCGATCCGTTGTGGTGAAGAAGGAGCTGAGCCGGAAGGCAAAGCTCTCAATTTACTGGTCGATCTACGTTCCCATCCTCACCTATGGTCATGAGCTTTGGGTTATGACCGAAAGGACAAGATCACGGGTACAAGCGGCCGAAATGAGTTTCCTACGCCGGGTGGCGGGGCTCTCCCTTAGAGATAGGGTGAGAAGCTCTGTCATCCGGGAGGAGCTCAAAGTAAAGCCGCTGCTCCTCCACATCGAGAGGAGCCAGATGAGGTGGTTCGGGCATCTGGTCAGGATGCCAACCGAACGCCTCCCTAGGGAGGTGTTTAGAGCACGTCCGACCGGTAGGAGGCCACGGGGAAGACCCAGGACACGTTGGGAAGACTATGTCTCCCGGCTGGCCTGGGAACGCCTCAGGATCCCCCGGGAAGAGCTGGACGAAGTGGCTGGGGAGAGGGAAGTCTGGGCTTCTCTGCTTAGGCTGCTGCCCCCGCGACCCGACTTCGGATAAGTGGAAGAAGATGGATGGATGGATGGATGGTAGCACGCCAGTCAGCATGTGAAAGAGGTAGCGGTATGGATGCTTTTCTTGGAGGTGTATTACACCACAATCCCTGTGCCAACCTGCCCTTACAGGGGAATTAGCTCAAATGCTAGCATGCAATTTTAGCTAGGTAACAAGATTGACAACTGTGTTCTCCACATGAAAACACCTTTTGACAATGTTGTTGTTGTCAAACTACAAGGTCAGCCATGTTTTTTAGAGACTCTGAAGTTCTCACATTATTCACCACTCAGACATAGTTGCTAAAATGTTAAGTTCCCTGACCAGGAATCGAACCCGGGCTGCGGCAGTGAGAGCACCGAATCCTAACCACTAGATCACCAGGGACTTGGTGAATGTATGTATGTGCCTCACGCTTTGAGTGTGACAGTCACGTGTTACACGACACTTCTTAGACAGTCCAGAGACCAGACTGAAGAATTCAGCCATCGATCTCGCTAACTCTCACATGTTTAGCTAGCATGCTTCCGTTTAAGCTAATTCTTGCTAAAGTCATCAATCATGACATCACACACGTTTTCCTTCATGTACGACTCCACCTCTGAGAGGAAGAAGTTGCTCAAACAGACACCCATCAAGTCCCTGGTGGTCTAGTGGTTAGGATTCGGCGCTCTCACCGCCGCGGCCCGGGTTCGATTCCCGGTCAGGGAATTTAGCATTTTAGCAACTTTGTCTGAGTGGTGAATAATGTGAGTTCCTAAAAACGTGGCTGACTTTGAAGTTTGACAACAACAAGTCTCAGAACGTGTTTTCGTGTGAAGAATGCAGTTGTCAATCTTGCTACCTAGCATGCTAACATTTGAGTTAACTCTCATATGCTAAACTCATTTTTTATTCCTTGTCGAAAAAGTTCCACTGGAGAATGCGGGCATCGATCCCGCTACCGCTCACATGCTAAGCGAGCGCTCTACCATTTGAGCTAATTCCCCTGCAAGGCAAGCTGAGCTAGCTGCTATCAGACACAATCACGCAAACGTCAGTCAGTCGGCAAAAGTCCAGACTTTGGACTATTTCAGTCCTTTTGTCAGCGTCTTATATTTTAGTAAGAGTGTTACTGCAGTACTTTAAAGTAATACTACAGTGCGTGTATCCTGAAGGCCACGCCCACTTCCAGCTGTCCCCGTCATACAGACTTTACTGACGTCCACACGTGGCCCACAAGATGGACGACTGCACACATGGGGTCGGCTCACAAACTCTAAAAAGTTCCACTGGAGAATGCGGGCATCGATCCCGCTACCTCTCACATGCTAAGCGAGCGCTCTACCATTTGAGCTAATCCCCCTGTAAATACTCTCTGTCGCCAAAATGCTATTTTCCCTTAACGGTAATCGGACCCAGAACACGGCAATATGAGGGACCAATCCTAACCACTAGACTACCAGGGACTTGATGGATGTCTGTATGAGCAACTTCTTCCTCTCAGAGGTGGAGTCGTACATGAAGGAAACGTGTTTGATGACTTGCTTAAATGGTAGCTTGCTAGCTTAACATGTTAGAGTTAGCGAGATCGATGGCTGAATTCTTCAGTCTGGTCTCTGGACTGTCTAAGAAGTGTCATGTAATACTGAACATCTGTTATTTATTTATTTGTAATATCATAGTTGTTAGCTACACGGTGATAGCAGCTAGCAGTCCAAACGCTTTACAGGGGAATTAGCTTCAATGGTAGTGCGCTAGTTAGCATGTGAAAGAGGTAGCGGGATGGATGCTTTTCTTGGAAGTGTATTACACCACAATCCCTGTGCCAACCCACCCTTACAAGGGAATTAGCTCAAATGGTAGCAAGATTGACAACTGTGTTCTCCACATGAAAACACCTTTTGACAATGTTGTTGTTGTCAAACTACAAGGTCAGCCATGTCTTTAGAGACCCTGAAGTTCTCACATTATTTATCACTCAGACATAGTTGCTAAATGCTAAGTTCCCTGACCGGGAATCGAACTCGGGCCGCGGCGATGAGAGCGCCGAATCCTAACCACTAGACCACCAGGGACTTGATGGAAGACTGTATGAGACTCACGTTTTGAGTGTGACAGTCACGTGTTACATGACACTTCTTAGACAGTCCAGAGACCAGACTGAAGAATTCAGCCCTCGATCTCGCTAACTCTCACATGTTAAGCTAGTATGCTACCGTTTAAGCTAATTCCCGCTAAAGTCATCAATCATGACATCAAACACGTTTCCTTCATGTACGACTCCACCTCTGAGAGGAAGAAGTTGCTCATACAGACACCCATCAAGTCCCTGGTGGGCTAGTGGTTAGGATTCGGCGCTCTCACCGCCGCGGCCCGGGTTCGATTCCCGGTCAGGGAACTTAGCATTTTAGCAACTTTGTCTGAGTGGTGAATAATGTGAGTTCCTAAAAACGTGGCTGACTTTGAAGTTTGACAACAACAAGGCTCAGAACATGTTTTCGTGTGAAGAACGCAGTTGTCAATCTTGCTAACATTTGAGTTAACTTTCATATGCTAAACTCATATTTTATTCCCCATCGAAAAAGTTCCACTGGAGAATGCGGGCATCGATCCCGCTACCTCTCACATGCTAAGCGAGCGCTCTACCATTTGAGCTAATTCCCCTGCAAGACAAGCTAAGCTAGCTGCTATCAGACACAATCACACAAACGTCAGTCAGTCGGCAAAAGTCCAAACTTTGGACTATTTCAATCCTTTTGTCAGCGTCTTATATTTCAGTAAGAGTGTTACTGCAGTACTTTAAAGTAATACTACAGTGTGTGTATCCTGAAGGCCACGCCCACTTCCAGCTGTCCCCGTCATACAGACTTTACTGACGTCCACACATGTCCCACAAGATGGACGACTGCACACATGGGGTCGGCTCACAAACTCTTAAAAGTTCCACTGGAGAATGCGGGCATCGATCCCGCTACCTCTCACATGCTAAGCGAGCGCTCTACCATTTGAGCTAATTCCCCTGTAAATACTCTTTGTCGCCAAAATGCTATTTTTCCTTAACGGTAATCGGACCCAGAACACGGCAATATGAGGGACCAATCCTAACCACTAGACCACCAGGGACTTGATGGATGTCTGTATGAGCAACTTCTTCCTCTCAGAGGTGGAGTCGTACATGAAGGAAAACGTGTGTGATGACTTGCTTAAATGGTAGCTTGCTAGCTTAACATGTTAGAGTTAGCGAGATCGATGGCTGAATTCTTCAGTCTGGTCTCTGGACTGTCTAAGAAGTGTCATGTAATACTGAACATCTGTTTTTTTATTTTATGTATAATATCATAGTTAGCTACATGGTGATAGCAGCTAGCAGTCCAAACGCTTTACAGGGGAATTAGCTTCAATGGTAGTGCGCTAGTTAGCATGTGAAAGAGGTAGCGTTATGGATGCTTTTCTTGGAGGTGTATTACACCACAATCCCTGTGCCAACCCACCCTTACAAGGGAATTAGCTCAAATGGTAGCATGCTAGCTTAGCTAGGTAGCAAGATTGACAACTGTGTTCTCCACATGAAAACACCTTTTGACAATGTTGTTGTTGTCAAACTACAAGGTCAGCCATGTTTTTAAAGACCCTGAAGTTCTCACATTGTTTATCACTCAGACATAGTTGCTAAATGCTAAGTTCCCTGACCGGGAATCGAACCCGGGCCGCGGCGGTGAGAGCGCCGAATCCTGACCACTAGACCACCAGGGACTTGATGGAAGACTGTATGAGACTCACGCTTTGAGTGTAACAGTCACATGTTACATGACACTTCTTAGATAGTCCAGAGACCAGACTGAAGAATTCAGCCCTCGATCTTGCTAACTCTCACATATTAAGCTAGCATGCTACCTTTTAAGCTAATTCCCGCTTAAGTCATCAATCATGACATCACACACGTTTTCCTTCATGTACGACTCCACCTCTGAGAGGAAGAAGTTGCTCATACAGACACCCATCAAGTCCCTGGTGGTCTAGTGGTTAGGATTCGGCGCTCTCACCGCCGCGGCCTGGGTTTGATTCCCGGCCAGGGAACTTAGCACTTTAGCAACTTTGTCCCAGTGGTCAATAATGTGAGTTCCTAAAAACGTGGCTGACCTTGAAGTTTGACAAGAACAAGGCTCAGAACGTGTTTTCGTGTGAAAAACGCAGTTGTCAATCTTGCTAACATTTGAGTTAACTCTCATATGCTAAACTCATATTTTATTCCCCATCGAAAAAGTTCCACTGGAGAATGCGGGCATCGATCCCACTACCTCTCACATGCTAAGCGAGCGCTCTACCATTTGAGCTAATTCCCCTGCAAGACAAGCTAAGCTAGCTGCTATCAGACACAATCACACAAACGTCAGTCAGTCGGCAAAAGTCCAAACTTTGGACTATTTCAGTCCTTTTGTCAGCGTCTTATATTTTAGTAAGAGTGTTACTGCAGTACTTTAAAGTAATACTACAGTGTGTGTATCCTGAAGGCCACGCCCACTTCCAGCTGTCCCCGTCATACAGACTTTACTGACGTCCACACATGTCCCACAAGATGGACGACTGCACACATGGGGTCGGCTCACAAACTCTTAAAAGTTCCACTGGAGAATGCGGGCATCGATCCCGCTACCTCTCACATGCTAAGCGAGCGCTCTACCATTTGAGCTAATTCCCCTGTAAAAGCTCTCTGTCGCCAAAATGCAGAGGTGTAGACTCGAGTCACATGACTTGGACTCGAGTCAGACTCGAGTCATGAATTTGATGACTTTAGACTCGACTTGACAAGACATGTTACTTTCCCCAAAACCCAAAGATTAAAAAGTTATTCAGGAGCGCTCCGTATCTTTCATTTTGTGCGTGTGTGTCTGTCAGTGTGTGTGCTGCCTGTCAGTACAATAGCCAATCAAATTAGATCCACGATGTTTTCATCCCACAGCATTCATCCAATCAAATTGCAGGACAACCAACGAAGAAGAGTTGTAAAACAACGCGCCAGTGAAAAAAATTATGCCAAAGTTGGTTTCGTTCGGGTATAATAACGACGACTTGGTCAAAAAAAATTAAATGCAGTATGCAAAACATGCATTTCCAATATTACAGACGGAGACGCAACAACTTCCATCTTCGTTCGACATTTAAAGATGCACAAAGAAGGGTAAGTTTTGAATGTAAGCTAACGTTTATTGGCTAAGTACCGTGATTTATATTTGCTGTGTAGTTAAATCAGTGAGGCTGTAAACTCACTGCTAACGTTGTAACCATAGACATCTCATAAGTAGACGCAGCATAGAGCACTACTGCCTACTGGCGCTGACGAGACGCGGGGCCGCCATCTTGGAGTGGTGATCCGCCCCACTCAGTGCAATTCATTTGACAGGAGCAATGAACTGTCAGCGCATTTAATTCATCTTACCTCACTGAATACCACTGATTTTCACACGCTTTTTTGTCATACGTGTAGCTATGATAAAGTACACATGTTTTGGCGTGTTTTATTATTCATAGTTTGCTTAACAGTAATAGAATATTCTTATATGCTATAAGTGACCAGACGTCCGAGATCAAAACTGGGAATATAATCCCAGAGAAGGGGGAGAAAAAGGTCAACTATTTTTAAATTGAAGAAACAATATGATTAGGTTATATATACATGCATATATCCTAAATAAACAATGTATGAATGCATTAGATATCTACATATCTTAGTGACCTATAGACTGTAACTCTGTTGCTGCAGCAGCAGAGAGTTTATTCTGTCTTGACACTTTGTATTGATATTTTCTATTACATTCTTCCCTTAAATGATAACGTTTACAGTGATTGTTTTATATGTATTTTTCATGTATGTCACTTTGGATAAAAGCGTCTGCCAAATACTTAAACATAAACATATATAAACACCCGAAAGTTTTTATATCAGCTAAAACCACCAATCTGTTTCACTGGATTCAGAATAAAAACAAATTCTGTCTTACCCAACAATGTTAGTATTTGAATATTGTTACTTGAAGACTTATTCCTGGTTATAATTATACAGTTAAGAAAGTATTGTCTTATACTTTGCCTAAAATGAGAATGCATCATAATCAGTGGCGGCTGGTGAATTTTGTTTTAGGTGGGGCTGAAAGTTTGTAAACCAAACCCAACCAAACCCCTGTAGGGGGGTCATCTTCCCCCGGAAGATTTCTTTGTGATTTTCACATACAAATATTGAAGATCTTTGCTCCTTCTCAACTCTGTGGTAATATTCTTTTCACAAAATACAATCAAAAGTACGTTAATGTTAAATCTTACTTGTGAAAAGTAATCCCCCGATTCCTATTTTCAACAGTCTGCTCATTTGAGCAGGAAAACGCTGAACACCATCTTTGTTTTCTACCTGTCAACTGTCAGTCTAGCATCTTTGTTTTCTACCTGTCAACTGTCAGTCTAGCATCTTTGTTTTCTACCTGTCAACTGTCAGTTTAGGCTGCTCGCCGGCTCCTCATCACCACTTCAAGATGGCGGCCAAATTGGTCGTGTCACAGTAGCCAATGCTGTGTCTACTTATAAACACGGCAATCTGTTGCATCCACTGCAGTTCGCTACCTTATTCATACTTTTTGTCAAGTGATTTTTTTTAAGCAGGGTTGCATGAGGTACCTACACATAACGTTACGTTAGTGAATGTATCACACACAGTAACGTAACGTTAGACGGCGGTCAGCAGCATCGCATATTTTAGCCACCCGCATTCTCCAGTGGAACTTTTTTGACGGGGAATAAAAAAGGAGTTTAGCATATGAGAGTTAACTCAAATGGTAGCATGCTAGGTAGCAAGATTGACAACTGCGTTCGTCACACAAGAACACATTCTGAGACTTGTTGCTGTCAAACTTCAAGGTCAACCATGTTTTTAGGAACTCACTTTATTCACCACTCAGAAATAGTTTATAGGAACTCACTTTATTCACCACTCAGAAATAGTTGCTAAAGTGCTAAGTTCCCTGACCGGGAATCGAACCCGGGCCGCGGCGGTGAGAGCGCCGAATCCTAACCACTAGACCACCAGGGACTTGATGGAAGACTGTATGTGCCTCACGCTTTGAGTGTGACAGTCACGTGTTACATGACACTTCTTAGACAGTCCAGAGACCAGACTGAAGAATTCAGCCATCGATCTCGCTAACTCTCACATGTTTAGCTAGCATGCTACCGTTTAAGCTAATTCTTGCTAAAGTCATCAATCATGACATCACACACGTTTTCCTTCATGTACGACTCCACCTCTGAGAGGAAGAAGTTGCTCAAACAGACATCCATCAAGTCCCTGGTGGTCTAGTGGTTAGGATTCGGCGCTCTCACCGCCGCGGCCCGGGTTCGATTCCCGGTCAGGGAACTTAGCATTTTAGCAACTTTGTCTGAGTGGTGAGTAATGTGAGTTCCTAAAAACGTGGCTGACTTTGAAGTTTGACAACAACAAGTCTCAGAACGTGTTTTCGTGTGAAGAATGCAGTTGTCAATCTTGCTACCTAGCATGCTAACATTTGAGTTAACTCTCATATGCTAAAGTCATTTTTTATTCCTTGTCGAAAAAGTTCCACTGGAGAATGCAGGCATCGATCCCGCTACCTCTCACATGCTAAGCGAGCGCTCTACCATTTGAGCTAATTCCCCTGCAAGACAAGCTAAGCTAGCTGCTATCAGACAGTACTTTAAAGTAATACTACAGTGTGTGTATCCTGAAGGCCACGCCCACTTCCAGCTGTCCCCGTCATACAGACTTTACTGACGTCCACACGTGGCTCACAAGATGGACGTCTGCACACATGGGGTCGGCTCACAAACTCTAAAAAGTTCCACTGGAGAATGCGGGCATCGATCCCGCTACCTCTCACATGCTAAGCGAGCGCTCTACCATTTGAGCTAATTCTCCACAAACCCTGTCCCAACCCACCCTTACAAGGGAATTAGCTCAAATGGTAGCATGCTAGCTTAGCTAGGTAGCAAGATTGACAACTGTGTTCTCCTCATGAAAACACCTTTTGACAATGTTGTTGTTGTCAAACTACAAGGTCAGCCATGTCTTTAGAGACCCTGAAGTTCTCACATTATTTATCACTCAGACATAGTTGCTAAATGCTAAGTTTCCTGACCGGGAATCGAACCCGGGCCGCGGTGGTGAGAGCGCCGAATCCTAACCACTAGACCACCAGGGACTTGATGGAAGACTGTATGAGACTCACGCTTTGAGTGTGACAGTCACGTGTTACATGACACTTCTTAGACAGTCCAGAGACCAGACTGAAGAATTCAGCCCTCGATCTCGCTAACTCTCACATGTTAAGCTAGCATGCTACCGTTTAAGCTAATTCCCGCTAAAGTCATCAATCATGACATCACACACGTTTTCCTTCATGTACGACTCCACCTCTGAGAGGAAGAAGTTGCTCATACAGACATCCATCAAGTCCCTGGTGGTCTAGTGGTTAGGATTCGGCGCTCTCACCGCCGCGGCCCGGGTTTGATTCCCGGCCAGGGAACTTAGCATTTTAGCAACTTTGTCCCAGTGGTCAATAATGTGAGTTCCTAAAAACGTGGCTGACCTTGAAGTTTGACAACAACAAGGCTCAGAACATGTTTTCGTGTGAAGAACGCAGTTGTCAATCTTGCTAACATTTGAGTTTACTCTCATATGCTAAACTCATATTTTATTCCCCATCGAAAAAGTTCCACTGGAGAATGCGGGCATCGATCCCGCTACCTCTCACATGCTAAGCGAGCGCTCTACCCTTTGAGCTAATTCCCCTGTAAATACTCTTTGTCGCCAAAATGCTATTTTTCCTTAACGGTAATCGGACCCAGAACGCGGCAATATGAGGGACCAATCCTAACCACTAGACCACCAGGGACTTGATGGATGTCTGTATGAGCAACTTCTTCCTCTCAGAGGTGGAGTCGTACATGAAGGAAAACGTGTGTGATGTCATGATTGATGACTTTAGCGGGAATTAGCTTAAACGGTAGCATGCTAGCTTAACATGTGAGAGTTAGCGAGATCGAGGGCTGAATTCTTCAGTCTGGTCTTTGGACTGTCTAAGAAGTGTCATGTAATACTGAACATCTGTTATTTATTTATTTGTAATATCATAGTTGTTAGCTACACGGTGATAGCAGCTAGCAGTCCAAACGCTTTACAGGGGAATTAGCTTCAATGGTAGTGCGCTAGTTAGCATGTGAAAGAGGTAGCGGTTTGGATGCTTTTCTTGGAGGTGTATTACACCACACACCCTGTGCCAACCCACCCTTACAAGGGAATTAGCTCAAATGGTATCATGCTAGCTTAGCTAGGTAGCAAGATTGACAACTGTGTTGTCCACATGAAAACACCTTTTGACAATGTTGTTGTTGTCAAACTACAAGGTCAGCCATGTTTTTAGAGACCCTGAAGTTCTCACATTATTTATCACTCAGACATAGTTGCTAAATGCGAGGTTCCCTGACCGGGAATCGAAACCGGGCCGCGGCGGTGAGAGCGCCGAATCCTAACCACTAGACCACCAGGGACTTGATGGAAGACTGTATGAGACTCACGTTTTGAGTGTGACAGTCACGTGTTACATGACACTTCTTAGACAGTCCAGAGACCAGACTGAAGAATTCAGCCCTCGATCTCGCTAACTCTCACATATTAAGCTAGCATGCTACCGTTTAAGCTAATTCCCGCTTAAGTCATCAATCATGACATCACACACGTTTTCCTTCATGTACGACTCCACCTCTGAGAGGAAGAAGTTGCTCATACACACATCCATCAAGTCCCTGGTGGTCTAGTGGTTAGGATTCGGCACTCTCACTGCCGCGCCCCGGGTTCGATTCCCGGCCAGGGAACTTAGCATTTTAGCAACTTTGTCTCAGTGGTCAATAACGTGAGTTCCTAAAAACGTGGCTGACCTTGAAGTTTGACAACAACAAGTCTCAGAACATGTTTTCGTGTGAAGAACGCAGTTGTCAATCTTGCTAACATTTGAGTTAACTCTCATATGCTAAACTCATATTTTATTCCCCATCGAAAAAGTTCCACTGGAGAATGCGGGCATCGATCCCGCTACCTCTCACATGCTAAGCAAGCGCTCTACCATTTGAGCTAATTCCCCTGCAAGACAAGCTAAGCTAGCTGCTATCAGACACAATCACACAAACGTCAGTCAGTCGGCAAAAGTCCAGACATTGGACTATATCAGTCCTTTTGTCAGCGTCTTATATTTTAGTAAGAGTGTTACTGCAGTACTTTAAAGTAATACTACAGGGTGTGTATCCTGAAGGCCACGCCCACTTCCAGCTGTCCCCGTCATGCAGACTTTACTGACGTCCACACGTGGCCCACAAGATGGACGACTGCACACTCACAAACTCTAAAAAGTTCCACTGGAGAATGCGGGCATCGATCCCGCTACCTCTCACATGCTAAGCGAGCGCTCTACCATTTGAGCTAATTCCCCTGCAAGACAAGCTAAGCTAGCTGCTATCAGACACAATCACACAAACGTCAGTCAGTCGGCAAAAGTCCAAACTTTGGACTATATCAATCCTTTTGTCAGCGTCTTATATTTCAGTAAGAGTGTTACTGTAGTACTTTAAAGTAATACTACAGTGTGTGTATCCTGAAGGCCACGCCCACTTCCAGCTGTCCCCGTCATACAGACTTTACTGACGTCCAAACGTGTCCCACAAGATGGACGACTGCACACATGGGGTCGGCTCACAAACTCTTAAAAGTTCCACTGGAGAATGCGGGCATCGATCCCGCTACCTCTCACATGCTAAGCGAGCGCTCTACCATTTGAGCTAATTCCCCTGCAAGACAAGCTAAGCTAGCTGCTATCAGACACAATCACACAAACGTCAGTCAGTCGGCAAAAGTCCAGACATTGGACTATATCAGTCCTTTTGTCAGCGTCTTATACTTTAGTAAGAGTGTTACTGCAGTACTTTAAAGTAATACTACAGTGTGTGTATCCTGAAGGCCACGCCCACTTCCAGCTGTCCCTGTCATACAGACTTTACTGACGTCCACACGTGGCCCACAAGATGGACGACTGCACACTCACAAACTCTAAAAAGTTCCACTGGAGAATGCGGGCATCGATCCCGCTACCTCTCACATGCTAAGCGAGCGCTCTACCTTTTGAGCTAACTCCCCTGCGAATACTCTTTGTCGCCAAAATGCTATTTTTCCTTAACGGTAATCGGACCCAGAACGCGGCAATATGAGGGACCAATCCTAACCACTAGACCACCAGGGACTTGATGGATGTCTGTATGAGCAACTTCTTCCTCTCAGAGGTGGAGTCGTACATGAAGGAAACGTGTTTGATGACTTGCATAAATGGTAGCTTGCTAGCTTAACATGTTAGAGTTAGCGAGATCAATGGCTGAATTCTTCAGTCTGGTCTCTGGACTGTCTAAGAAGTGTCATGTAATACTGAACATCTGTTATTTATTCATTTGTAATATCATAGTTGTTAGCTACACGGTGATAGCAGCTAGCAGTCCAAACGCTTTACAGGGGAATTAGCTTCAATGGTAGTGCGCTAGTTAGCATGTGAAAGAGGTAGCGGTATGGATGCTTTTCTTGGAGGTGTATTACACCACAATCCCTGTGCCAACCCACCCTTACAAGGGAATTAGCTCAAATGGTAGCATGCTAGCTTAGCTAGGTAGCAAGATTGACAACTGTGTTCTCCACATGAAAACACCTTTTGACAATGTTGTTGTTGTCGAACTACAAGGTCAGCCATGTTTTTAGAGACCCTGAAGATCTCACATTATTTATCACTCAGTCATAGTTGCTAAATGCTAAGTTCCCTGACCGGGAATCGAACCCGGGCCGCAGCCGTGAGAGTGCCGAATCCTGACCACTAGACCACCAGGGACTTGATGGAAGACTGTATGAGACTCACGCTTTGAGTGTGACAGTCACGTGTTACATGACACTTCTTAGACAGTCCAGAGACCAGACTGAAGAATTCAGCCATCGATCTAGCTAACTCTCACATGTTAAGCTAGCATGCTACCGTTTAAGCTAATTCCCGCTAAAGTCATCAATCATGACATCACACACGTTTTCCTTCATGTACGACTCCACCTCTGAGAGGAAGAAGTTGCTCATACAGACATCCATCAAGTCCCTGGTGGGCTAGTGGTTAGGATTCGGCGCTCTCACCGCCGCGGCCTGGGTTCGATTCCCGGTCAGGGAACTTAGCATTTTAGCAACTTTGTCTCGGTGGTGAATAATGTGAGTTCCTAAAAACATGGCTGACCTTGAAGTTTGACAACAACAAGTCTCAGAACATGTTTTCGTGTGAAGAACGCAGTTGTCAATCTTGCTTGGGGCGGTGTGGCGTAGTGGGTAGAGCAACCGTGCCAGAAACCTGAGGGTTGCAGGTTCGTTCCCCGCCTCTTACCATCTAAAAAATCGCTGCCGTTGTGTCCTTAGGCAGGACACTTCCCCCTTTGCCCCCGGTGCCGCTCACATCGGTGAAATGAATGATGAATGATAGGTGGTGGTCGGAGGGGCCGTAGGCGCAAATTGCAGCCACGCTTCCGTCAGTCTACCCCAGGGCAGCTGTGGCTACGAAAGTAGCTTACCACCACCAGGTGTGAATGAATGATGGGTTCAGAAAAACATGTAAAGCGACTTTGGGTACTTAGAAAAGCGCTATATAAATCCCAGGTATTATTATTGCTAACATTTGAGTTAACTCTCATATGCTAAACTCATATTTTATTCCCCATCGAAAAAGTTCCATTGGAGAATGCGGGCATCGATCCCGCTACCTCTCACATGCTAAGCGAGCGCTCTACCATTTGAGCTAATTCCCCCGTAAAGGTTCCCTATTGCCAAAAGGCTATTTTCCCTGACCGGGAATCGGACCCAGAACACGGCAATAAGAGGGACCAATCCTAACCACTAGACCACCAGGGACTTGATGGGTGTCTGTATGAGCAACTTCTTCCTCTCAGAGGTGGAGTCGTACGTGAAGAAAAACGTGTGTGATGTCATGATTGATGACTTTAGCGGGAATTAGCTTAAATATTAGCATGCAAAGGAGCATGTTCGGCAGCGCGCACACACGGAGTACTTACAAGCAGACACAGTGTGTAGACAGAAAAGGGCGAATGGACGCATTTTGGCTTAAAAACTAACGATAGAGGTGAAGTTATAACACTGAAACACCGTCAGGAAGGGGTGCTTTAAGACATGGCTAGCTAGCTAGCAGCTAACATCCATCCGCAGTCTGCAGTGTTTTATCTACTTCTAAATCACTAATCTTTGTCTCCATGGCGACAGATAAAGTACGTTTCTTACATGTAACATTATCACTGGAGGACGAGGCTAAACATGCTTCACTACACACCGTAGTTCACAGCGTCAAAATGTAAACAAACGCCATTGGTGGATCCACACCTGACATCCACTGTAATGATACCAAGTACAGGAGTGATACTACTATGATTACGTTGATATTGTTTGGCATCACAACATCTTCTTTCATTTAAAAAAAATTCATATTATGTTTAAAAACTCAGGAAATACGTCCCTGGACACATGAGGACTTTGAATATGACCAATGTATGATCCTGTAACTACTTGGTATCGGATCGATACCTAAATATGTGGTGTCATCCAAAACTAATGTAAAGTATCAAACAACAGAAAAATAAGTGATTACTACATTTTAACAGAAGTGTAGATAGAAAATGTTAAAACAGAAAATAAGCATATATTAACAGTAAATGAACAAGTAGATTAATAATCCATTTTTTACAGTTTGTCCCTCATAATGTAGACAAAATAATAGAATACACAATAGGGCAGCACGGTGGCACAGGGGTAGAACATGGATGGATGGATGACACAATATGTTACTGCATATGTCAGCAGACTAATTAGGAGTCTTTGTTTGTTTACTTACTACTAAAAGACAAGTTGTCTAGTATGTTCACTATTTTATTTAAGGACTGAATTACAATAATAAACATATGTTTAATGTACCCTAACAGTTTTTGTTCAAATAAAGACAATAATGCCAGTTTTTTTGTGGTCTCCTTTATTTAGAAAAGTATCGAAAAGAATCGAAATAATTTTAGTACCGGTACCAAAATATTGGTATCAAGACAACACTACTGCCATCTAGTGTCTTGGAAGTGCAACTGCATTGCAAATGTGACAAGATATAACACACGATCAGCAGTTAGCATTTAATTGTTTAAATGTTACATAAAAAAATGAAATGTTATTAAAAAACAACATTTATTAACAACACGCGCAAAAGTATCGAAAATTGGTACCGTTGAGTACTGGTATTGATTGGGAATTGGTACCGTATCAGTTAATGGCAATAAGCGCCTTCTTTTTTGCCATTCTTTTTGTGTGTTGGGCAGACTGGCTCGTACATGCACATGCATCCCCCGCTGTTGCCATTTCTAACACAAAATAGTGTACAGTTCAAACTCAATCTGTCAGTAGACTCGCCATGGAAGCGCTAAAAACGACAAGAAAGATGGCGGTGAGGAGACGCTGTCGAAGTGGAGGCACATTCCCTAGGGAGGGTCAGAAAAGGGTCTGTAGAACATCATATTTGCAAAGTTTGTGGACCCCGACTTAAACAAGTTGAAAAACTTATTCGGGTGTTACCATTTAGTGGTCAATTGTACGGAATATGTACTTAACTGTGCAACCTACTAATAAAAGTCTCAATCAATCAATCAATAGAGCAAAGAACCACCTTTACATGTCATGTAGACCACAAGGAAGTGTTTGAAATATGACCCCTTGAATATTATTTACTCATTTACCCAACAGACGTCCAGCAGCACACCCATATTAAAGAGGAAGATTCACATCCCCCTCATGTAAAAGAAGAAGAGGAGGAGCCTCAGCCCCCCCACATCAAAGAGGAAGAGGATGAGGTCTGGATCACTCAGGAGGAAGAGTGTCTTCTAGGACAGGAGGAGGCTGACCTGACCAGGTTTCCACTGACTGTGGTCTCTGTGAAGACCGAAGACCATGGCCACAAACCACCTGAGTCCTCCCAGCTTGGTCCCAGTCCAAGTAAGCACGACACTCAAACTGTGGTACGGGTCCCACTAGAGCAGACCTGGGCATTCTGCGGCCTGCGGGCCGCATCCGGCCCTTTGTGCGTCCCTGTCCGGCCCGCGTGAGGCCAATTATAAATTACAAAACAAATTTAAAAAAGTATCTATGTCAAGTGTGCAATACAACGGTGCTGCTTTTGTTTTGAAAATCGTTATTAGTATTGCTTCCGTGTGGACGTATGCGTGTGCGTGATTGTGAGTGAATGTGAACAGCTGCAATCGCAAATTACAAAATAAAATTGAACAAACATCTATGTCGTGTGCGCAATACAACTGTGCTGCTTTTATTTTGAAAATTATTATTTATGGGCGTTTGTCCGTGTGTAACCTGCGAGTGAAGGTGCACATGCAGCGACAAGTGATGCACGGTTTACACCCGAGACGCTAAAAAGAGAAAAGTTGATGACGAATGGCGTGTTTCCAACAACACATGGACTGCCAAGCAACGTTCCCTCTAAGGTGCGTGCCTGCGCAATTGCGCACTGCTCAAGCGTCCGCTGCGCGCATCAAATATATGCCGCGCACCAAATCAAATCCCATCTGAATTCTAAACAAAATAAACATATTTATTCTATGTAATTTTGCAATGCAACTTTGAGTGACAGTGACAACAAGCGGCCCTAACGGTGTTCGTCAACACCGTTCAATTGAACACCGTTCAATTATTGTAACGTCTATCGAGATGCTTCGAGGACAGGAATTATATCGATCACTTTATTGAGCAAAACTGTTTATATTCGGACATAATCACACCAAAAACATGAGTAAAACACTTCTATCTCGAAAAACTAGTCATTTTCTGCCGTACAAACCAGGCCAAAACCAACTTGTCATCTGTCACCAACACGCATAGCACTAAACCACTGGTGCGTTTATGGCCACACAAAAAGTCGGACAACTCAAACACCACACAAAGTTACACTATGACTCCTCAGTCATACGTGTGCTTATTTTACTGTCATTTATTATTAATGTTAATTTATTTATATTAGTCATGGAATGCTGTTACACACACTATGTTGAAGTATTACTATTATTATTAATTATTATTATTATTATTATTATTATTATTATTATTATTATTATTATTATTATTATTATTATTATTATTATTTATCTTACGGTATACATCAAAAATAATATTGAGCAAAATTTAATTGAAATATTGTCGATGTGGCCCTCCAGCAGTGCTCGGGTTGCTCATGCGCAATATTTGAGAATAGAGACCAGCCTCGAACAACACATACAAATGCGTAGCCCAAGTTGATCTGAAAACATCCCGGAATGCACTCTCCTCTTCTCTCACTTCTCTCACTTCAAACACATTCTGCTTGTCTCTTATCTTGAGTCTGGCCTGGGAAACATAACAGGGAGTATTCCTCCTTCTCGTGTTATCTCTACTCTCTGCATTCCACTGCTAGAAGATGTGGTCCCAATGTGGTTCTAATGTGGTCGTAATGTGGCCCCAATGTGGGCCCAATGTGGCCCCAATGTGGGCCCAATGTGGTCCCAATGTGGCCCCAATGTGGCACTAATGTGGTCCCAATGTAGGCCCCAATGTGGTCCCATTGGGGTACTAATGTGGCCCCAATGTGGGGCCAATGGGGTCCTAATGTGTTCCCAATGTGGCCCCAATTTGGGCCCCAATGCAGGCCCCAATGTGGTTCCGATGTGGCCCCAATGTGGCCCCAAAAGTGGCCAAGATATCATTTAAGAGATTTACTTGCCTTTAAGCCTCACATTAACGTAACATTAGGGTGCTGACGTCGATGGGCCCCAATGTGGCCCCAATGTGGCCCCAATGTGGTCCCAATGTGGTCCCAATGTGGTCCTAATGTGGTCCCAATGTGACCCCAATGTGGGCCCAATGTGGCCCCAATGTTGGCCCCAATGTGGGCCCAATGTGGCCCCATTGTGTCCCAATGTGGTCCCAATGTGGCCCTAATGTGGTCCCAATGTAGGCCCCAATGTGGTCCCAATGGGGTACTAATGTGGCCCCAATGTGGTGCCAATGGGGTCCTAATGTAGTCCCAATGTGGCCCCAATTTGGGCCCCAATGCGGGCCCCAATGTGGGCCCTAATGTGGTTCCAATGTGGTGCCAATGTGGCCCCAATGTGGCCACAATGTGGCCCCAATGTGGCCCCAATGTGACCCCAATGTGACCCCACTGTGGTCCCACTGTGGTCCCAATGTGGTCCCAATGTGGTCCCACTCTTGTCCCAATGCGGGCCCCAATGTGGCCCCAATGTGGCCAAGATATCATTTAAGAGATTTACTTGCCTTTGAGCCTCACATTAACGTAACATTAGGGTGCTGACGTCGTAGCTAGCTTACGGCTAATAGCGAAGCATGCCAATGTGTTGCTATGCTTACAGGTTACGGAACGTAAAGTAAGTATTGTTGGCGGTCTGTGGATGCATTTTAAAAGTCATTTACGGGTAGAATTGATTGCTAACATTATCTATTTCTATTTCCGCAGCCATACACCTTAGAGTCATATAACTTGGTATATGAAACATGCTAACTGTTATCATGCTAACGTTAGCACACATGCTAAATGTTAGCAATTTAATGTAAGCATGCTAACGTTTTAGTCTAGCTCTGTTGCTCATTTTGTACAGTTGCACCTAAAACGCACGGATTCGGACACTTGGCACCATCTTCAAAGCTACAGTTAATGTTAGCTTGCTAGCATGCTAACTCTTTGAGCTAGTTTTCCAAACATTTATCCCAGGGTCATATAACTTGGTATGTGACGCTTGTTAACTGTTAGCATGCAAACAATCGCATGCTACTGAGCTAACTTAAGCATGCTAACTTTTTAATCTTTTTACATTTTTTTTCTCTATTTCCGCAGCCGTACACCTTACAGCCGTGTTACTTAAAATGTGAGACATGCTAATTGCTAGAATGCCATCGTTAGCACACATGCTAAGTGTTAGCATTTTAACGTGCGCATGCTAACGTTTTAGGCTATCTCTGTGGCTCATTTTGTACAGTTACACCTAAAATTCACGGATTCAGACACTCGGCACCATCTTCAAAGCATGCCGGCTTCCGGTGACCCCGGGCCAGAGGTCCAGGGCGCGGATAGCAGGCCCATCAAAATTTCCGCGGGAATTTTCTAGTTACAAATTAGAATGCAAAAACCAACCCCTCCCAAAACTTTTGTCGTCTTGGTCAGAAAGTGACCAGTTTTGCTAGATAGTAGTTTTGTTGCGGTAACAGCTGATAGTAGTCAGTTTTGCTCAATAAAAAGATTATTGATTCAAGTCTCCTCCTTCTCCTTAAAACGTCTCATTGTTTTATCTGTCACTCACAGAGTTGCATTGCAAATTGGTACACAATAAATGTGTTTATTATGTTTAGAGCTTCGATTGGATTTTGTGCGCCGCATAGATTTACCATGCACGCACCTGACCCCGTATTTCCACTCCGTAGTCCGGCAAACCTCACTGGTGTTCTGTTGTTGTGCTCTATTCAAAAATAAATATATGTTTATTAAGATTTTGTGTTAAAATAAAGCCAATAATGGCATTTTTTGTGGTCCCCTTTATTTAGAAAAGTATCAAAGTGTCAAAATACATTTTGGCACCGGTATTGCTTCTGTTATTCCCTGATGTACGGTATGGTTATGACATCTTGATTGTCAACGTGGCAGAGACCTTTTCAGGGTTGCAGGACAATGACTCGTGGGACTGAGTAAAGCTGGACTTTTCTAAAGGATGCGTTTGTCTTCTGCAGACATCTGTGAAGAACATATCTCTGAGCAGCACGACTCGTTTTCCAGGATGGAGCAGAAGGAGCGACAGCCCCCTCAAATTAAAGAGGAAGAGGAGCCACATTTCCCTCAAATTAAAGAGGAAGAGGAGGAATTATGGCCCCCTCACTTTAAAAAGGAAGGCGAGGAGCCAGATCCCCCCCGAATTAAAGAAAAGGACCCACAGCTCCCTCACATAGAGGAGAATGAGGAGCCACAGCCCCCTCACATTCAGGAGGAAAATGTGGCACAGCATCCTCCAAGCATGACAACAGAAGCTGATGGAGACCACTGTGGAGGATCATTAGCAGACATAGCTCCACTATCAGATAGTGACAACACGACATCTCACTCTCCTGACACTGATGATGATGAAGCAGATAATGACACTGACGACTCTAAAGCTGGTAAGACGTGTCTCACCGACAACACGCACTTGAAATGCTCTCACTGTGACAAAACTTTTAACCACCGTGGTCATCTGAAAACACACATGAGAACGCACACCGGAGAAAAACCCTTTACCTGTTCAAGATGCAACAAAAGCTTTTGCGACCGAACAACCTTTGTAGTACACACGAGAACGCACACCGGAGAAAAACCATTCAAGTGCTCAGTTTGCAGTAAAAGCTTCTCTCAGAAGACAAATTTGAAAATACACATGAGAATGCACACCGGGGAAAAACCTTTTAAATGTTCAGTCTGTGGTAAAGGTTTTGGCCAAAGTCATCATTTTAAAAATCACATGAAAATACACACCGGAGAGAAACCTTTTAAATGTCGAGTCTGTGCTAAAGGTTTTATACAAAAAGATGACTTGAAAATACACATGAGAACGCACACCGGAGAACAACCATTCATGTGCTCATTTTGTGGTAAAAGATTCTCCCAGAGAGGGAATTTCAGAAAACACACTAAATTGCACACCGGCGACAAACCTTTTAAATGTTTAGTGTGCGGTAAAGGTTTTACACAAAATCGTGATCTGAAAGTACACATGACAATACACACCGGAGAAAAAGTGTTGAGTTGCAGTGTGTGTGATGAAAGATTCACTTATAAGTACCAGTCTAAGAAACACAAGTGTGCTGGTGAGAACAGCAGCAGCAAATGAAACTGCAGAATGTAAATAAACTGATTAATTTATTAACAATCACCACATATATCATGTGTGACATCATTGTTGTGTGTGTGTAACACCATCTTGTTAACATGCTTCTAACATTTACAGATGAGATTTATTTTGGATTAGTGGTTTTGTTTCAGTCAAGTATGTGCATTATATTGATAAACATTTGTCTCTGAAAAGGTGTAAACTGAAGTTTCACTTTATTTTGCTTACCTTGTTTTATTCACTTTAAAAAACACCGGTAAGAAGAACAGTGCATCAAACTAAACGGGCAAGTTGGAGACATCTTTTTGAGCAAACGGGAAGAAGAACGCCTGTTGGGGAGGTATGGAGGATGATTAAAAAGATGGGAGGAGATGGAACAGAGTGGAGTATTCCAATTTTAACAGTGTAACTGGTCAAATTAATGATGTGTCTCCTGATGACTCGGTACTGCATCAAAAAGTGACATCAGTGTGTAAAGGATATCACCACATGGGCTCAGGAACACTTCCGAAAACCACTGTCAGTAACTGCAGTTGGTCGCTACATCTGTAAGTGCAAGTTAAAACTCTACTATGCAAAGCCAAAGCCATTTATCAACAACACCCAGAAACGCTTCGCTGGGCCCGAGCTCTTATAAGATGGACTGATGCAAAGTGGAAAAGTGTTCTGTGGTCTGACGAGTCCACATTTCAAATTCTTTTTGGAAACTGTAGACGGGGTGTCCTCCGGACCAAAGAGGAAAAGAACCATCTGGACTGTTCTAGACGCAAAGTTCAAAAGCCAGCATCTGTGATGGTATGGGGGTGTATTAGTTCCCAAGGTGTTATGGTACAGCGGGGAAGAAGGAGACGGCACAGATGCATTGCTGTATTTATTAATAACAATTTTATGAAGTGTGAAACTTAATCCGAATATGTGTATGGTGTGAATATGTGTAGCGATTAACTGAGTCGTGTTACCAGTAGAGTTGAGCGAGGTGCGGAAGTCCAAGAGGGCAAGGCAAGCTCTGAAATCCAGGGACAGGCAGGAGGTCAGGGGCAGGAACGAGGCGTCAAAGTCCGTGTCCAGGCGGGAGGTCGAGATCCAAAAGAGCAGCCAGGGAACCAGAGGGAATACGGGGAGACGAGACACACAGCTCGTTGTCAGGAAACGGAGGAATGCTGCTGGAACGACACAGGAACACGAGACAAATGAACATGGAGGAGGAGAAAACACAGATAGAGAGAGAGAGAGAGAGAGTAAGCATAGAGCTGGAGATGTCGGCTTACTGTACGGGAACAGGTAGCTACGTTCTGGCCCGGAACGCAGGTTTGCACTGGCTTAAGAAGCGCGGCATCTCATCAGCTTCAGGTGTGCAGACTGCTGATTGATTGCAGCCGCCTGCTGCAGCAAGAGTGGCGCACGCAGCGCAGCGCACAGATGAATGCGCCCGGACCGTGACACAAGGCATGGGTAATTAATGGGTGTATAATGTAGCCCGGAAGAGTTAGGGATGCATGGGATTCTGGGTATTTGTTCTGTTGTGTTTATGTTGTGTCACAGTGCGGATGTTCTCCCGAAATGTGTTTGTCATTCTTGTTTGGTGTGGGTTCACAGTGTGGCGCATATTAGTAAGAGTGTTAAAGTTGTTTATATCACAACCCTCAGTGTAACCTGTATGGCTGTTGACCAAGTATGCCTTGCAGTCACTTACGTGTGTAAGCAGAGGCCGCATACTACATGTGACCGGGCCGGCACGCAGATAGCATGGTGTAAAAGCGGACGCGACGACATGTTGTAGGGGACGTTAAAGGCAGTGCCATCACGGCACACCCTCAATATTGTCGTCCGGGTGAAAATCGGAGAATGTTTGCCCCGGGAGATTTCCGGGAGAGGCACTGAAATCCGTAAAAATCGGGGGTGTCGGCAAGTATGCAGCTGAGCCGCATCAGCCTGATCAAAGAGCCGCATGCGGCTCCGGAGCCGCGGGTTGACGACCCCTGCCTTAGGGCAACAACATTAATATGTGTTTGATGAAACATGATTTTTTTTTTTATTTTTTTTTTTTTTTATCCTGTCCAGCTTCTCAGGCAAATCGTATAGTTGATGTAGATGCCCATATCGGCTGTTCAGATTTACTTTACAAAAGAGAAGTGTAGGATACTTCTCTTCTTGCCTTATTTGAATTTGACTTCATTAAATGCATTTATATTATCATTTGGTGCAGCCGGGCCGGAGCAGGAGGGGATAGAAAGAGAAAAAAAAGGAAGACAGAAGGGGAAATTGTGGGGACAAGAGGGGGATTAGACAGAGAGACAAAAACTACAACAGCAAACACAACAACAACAACAACAACAACAATAGAGCAACATCAGCAAATATGATAAGTACAAATATGATGGTAAAAGTGATAGCAAAGAAGCAGTTAGCGAGATAAATAATAATACAGAAATAACAATGAGCATTATTACACTACAGAAATACAAATACCAATAGAAATAGCGCTATTGATAATGAACAATAGCAATAATTGACCTCTATTATGAACAATACAGTTGTTTAAATGCAACAATACATATACGTAACAATAACTACAGATACAAAAGAATGCAGAAAAATGGAGGGGAAGTAAGAGAAGCAACCTATATTAACCTTGTAGATTGTTATAGTAACAATAGGTTAAACTTTGCCAGTGTGCCATGTGTTATCCAGTTTACCCTAGGGCAACAACGTTAATATATGTTTGATGAAACGTAATTATGTGCATGAGTGTATGTGTGCATATGTACTTGTATATGTACAGTATGTGTATATGTATGTTTGTACAGTGAATGTATATGTACAGTATGTGTATATGTATGTATACAGTATATGTACTGTTGCACTTGAAACAATTGTATTGTTGATAATAGAGGTAATTATTGTTATTATTCATTATCAATAGTGCTATTTCTATTGGTATTTGTATTGATCCATTTGTAGTGTAATAATGTTCATTGTTATTAATATTTACTTCACTAACTGCTTCTTTTCTTTCACTTTTCCTTTCATTTTTGTACATATCCTATTCACTTAAGCTGTTCTGTTGTTGTTATTGCTGTGTTTGTTGTTGTCATTGTTATTGTTGTTGTTTCTCTGTCTTATCCCCCTCTTGTCCCCGCAATTTCCCCCTCTGTTTTCTTTTTTTCCCTCTTTCTATCCCCTCCTGCGCCAAATGATAATATAAATACATTTAATAAAGTCAAATACAAATAAGGCAACAAGGTAAGTATCCTACACTTCTCTTTTGTAAAGTAATACTGTACAGCAGACATCAACAATATAATTTGCCTGAGTAGCTGGACAAGACAATTTAAAAAACAACAACATAATTAAACAGTAATGATCAAACATGTATGCCCATTTTTCTTTGCTGCACCTGTCAAGCTCCATCTGACTGAGTGAGGAGCGTTGTGTCATATAAGTGTGTATATCTGCGTGTGGCAGTCCATGAGTGTGTGTTACGTCTCGCTCTGTAGGTCTGGAGGTCGCTCCGCTCGGCGGTCACGGAAGGGAGTTCAACTTCCAGGTGTTCTTGAAAGGGCAGGATTGGGCATGTTGCACTGCACTGGTCTCACTAGACTGTTTACAGCACGGCCATTTGCAGAGGGAGTCTGCTTGCAGATAAGGATGGTTATTGGTTTCAGGCGAGCAGAAGGACAGCAAAACCATCTTTGCCGCAAACCAGTGAAGTTGTCACGTTGTGTAAATGGTAAATAAAAAGAGAATACTATGATTTGCAAATCCTTTTCAACTTATATTAAATTGAATAGACTGCAAAGACAAGATATTTAATGTTCACACTGGTAAACTTAATTTTTTTTGGCAAATAATCATGAATTTAGAATTTAATGGCAGCAACAAATTGCAAAAAAGTTGTCACGGGGGAATTTTTACCACTGTGTTACATGGCCTTTCCTTTTAACAACAATCAGTAAACGTTTGGGAACTGAGGAGACACATTTTTGAAGTGGAATTCTCTCCCATTCTTGCTTGATGTACAGCTTAAGTTGTTCAACAGTCTCCCTTCTGCTATTTTAGGCTTCATATTGCACCACACATTTTCAATGGGAGACAGGTCTGGACTACAGGCAGGCCAGTCTAGAACTCACACTCTTTTACTACGAAGCCACGCTGTTGTAACACGTGGCTTGGCATTGTCTTGATGAAATAAGCAGGGGCGTCCATGAAAAAGACCTTCCTTGGATGGCAACATATGTTGCTCCAAAAGCTGTATGTACCTTCCAGCATTAATGGTGCCTTCACAGATGTGTAAGTTACCCATGCCTTGGGCACTAATACACCCCCATACCATCACAAATGCTGGCTTTTCAACTTTGCGCCTATAACAATCCGGATGGTTCTTTTCCTCTTTGGTCCGGAGGACACAACGTCTACAGTTTCCAAAAACAATTTGAAATGTGGACTCGTCAGACCACAGAACACTTTTCCACTTTGCATGAGTCCATCTTAGATGAGCTCGGGCCCAGCGAAGCGTTTCTGGGTGTTGTTGATAAATGGCTTTGGCTTTGCATAGTAGAGGTTTAACTTGCACTTACAGATGTAGCGACCAACTGTAGTTACTGACAGTGGTTTTCTGAAGTGTTCCTGAGCCCATGTGGTGATATCTTTTACACACTGATGTGGCTTTTTGATGCAGTACCGCCTGAGGGATCGAAGGTCACGGGCATGCTGCTTGCGTGCAGTGATTTCTCCAGATTCTCTGAACCTTTTGATAATATTACGGACCGTACATGGTGAAATCCCTAAATTCCTTGCAATAGCTGGTTGAGAAATGTTGTTCTTAAACGATTTGCTCACGCATTTTTTGACAAAGTGGTGACCCTCGCCCCATCCTTGAATTGTGAATGACTGAGCATTTCATGGAAGCTGCTTTTATACCAAATCATGGCACACACCTGTTCCCAATTAGCCTGTTCACCTGTGGGATGAGCATTCCTCAACTTTCTCAGTCTTTTTTGCCACTTGTGCCAGCTTTTTTGAAACATGTTGCAGGCATCAAATTCCAATTGAGCTAATATTTGCAAAAAATAACAACGTTTCTCAGTGTGAACATTAAATATGTTGTCTTTGCAGTCTATTCAATTGAATATAGGTTGAAAAGGATTAGCAAATCATTGTATTCTTTTTATTGACCGTTTACACAACGTGACAACTTCACTGCTTTTGGGTTTTGTACATACATACACAAAAATCTAGTTTTCAGAGACAAAAAGTGACTTTACTTTTGTCCAAAATGATGCGTCCCTAATTTGTTGTCCAAGGAGGGACCAGTGTTGAACCAGAGGGGCACTATAAAACATGGCAGCGAATTAATATAAACGTAGGTACCTATGTGTGCCTGTATGTATGTATTTATGTATGAATAATTGTGTGTATGTGAGTATATACTGCATGTGTATTTGTATGTACAATATATTTGACTCCCAGTATGTGTGGGAGCCAGAGTACGGCCCCAGCCACCCAGACAGCCCAACCCAAAACAGCAGGTGTGGCGCCCAGGGAACCAGGGACCGCCGGCCCCACGCAGCCAGGCCGGCCAGTGACAGGAACCCCAGAACCGGGCCCACCGTGCCGCCCGGAAGAGCCATCAGCAGGCCGTAGACAGACGCGCCCGGCAGAGGACAAGGCATGGGAGAAGCAGGGGACAGCCAGCCCCCGAGCCAGCGAGAGACCACACCCCACGCGGGAAGAAAGGCGGGATGCCCCGCCCCGAGGGGACCAGAGACTCCCCGCAACCGGACGGTAAGACCGCGCCCGCCCCACCAGCAACCTGGCGTTCACGAGCCCAAAAGGGTCCCACTCATAAAACTGTAAAAAAAGTCATACATTGTTTTTTAATTTTGTTTTAATTCCAACACTTAAATCTTTAGATCAACTTTAGATCTCTCCGTCAATTATTTTTATTTTATTTATTTGTTCATGTTTTTTGTTTGTTTAATGCCCTTTTTGTCATTAAAAAATATATATTAAAAAAAAATGTATATCTATGGAGCCCCTAAAGGGACATGGGATTTTTTTTTTTTTTAGACATGTATCTCGTGGCCACGAGAAACTTTTTATTTAAAAAAAATATATATATATTAATTTTTTTTTATTTTTTTTTAATAAAAAGTTTCTCGTGGCCACGAGAAAGCATTGGATGCGTGCTGATGGTTTGGTGTGTGTTAAAATGGCAGTTTAGGAGTTAATATGGCTGTATTTACAATTAGGACTTTCCCCCATGTGTGTTGTGGCAAAATGTGAATGCTTGATTAGTAGGTGTGAGACAAACACTTTATCTTCCTGGTTATTGTAACGCTACGTGTTTGACATTATTTAAGACTTTATCATGCCCGGGAAAGGACAGTTTTCCTCTTCTGTGGCTGTGGGGGGTGGGCGTGGCTTGCGGAGTGTGTCAGTTAGTCCCATGTTGATGTGATCAAACTTCTTTCTTGCTTGGAAGATACACACACAATTGTAACTGTTATTTCTTCCTGCAAATAATAAATATGTACAACGTGTTTGGATGTATTCATTTATGTAAAATTGTCATTAAATGTAATATTGCCTGACAACAAGTGATACGACGTACGTAATATTTTGATATTTACACATCGCATATTTACACACGCGCATCTGACTAGAATACCCTTATGTGCATTACATATATCAACATCAACTACCTACTGTACTGTTTACTTGTTGAAATACCCTTTTTAGAGCAAATATCTACCCACATAATTTATATGTGTATATATAATATATATATATGTGTATGTATGTATGTGTATATAATATATATATATATATGTGTATGTATATATATATATATATATATATATATATATATATATATATATATATATATATATATATATATATATATATATATATATATATATATATATATATATATATATATATATATATATATATATATATATATACAGTATATACACGCACACACACACATATACATGTATACTGTATAGGAAGAAACACACATACATATATACAGTATACATATATACACACAAACACTAAATTTGACAAACAAAATAACTACTATTTTTAAGAACAAGTTACAGTAATATATAATATATATATACACTACCGTTCAAAAGTTTGGGGTCACCCAAACAATTTTGTAGAATAGCCTTCATTTCTAAGAACAAGAATAGACTGTCGAGTTTCAGATGAAAGTTCTCTTTTTCTGGCCATTTTGAGCGTTTAATTGACCCCACAAATGTGATGCTCCAGAAACTCAATCTGCTCAAAGGAAGGTCAGTTTTGTAGCTTCTGTAACGAGCTAAACTGTTTTCAGATGTGTGAACATGATTGCACAAGGGTTTTCTAATCATCAATTAGCCTTCTGAGCCAATGAGCAAACACATTGTACCATTAGAACACTGGAGTGATAGTTGCTGGAAATGGGCCTCTATACACCTATGTAGATATTGCACCAAAAACCAGACATTTGCAGCTAGAATAGTCATTTACCACATTAGCAATGTATAGAGTGTATTTCTTTAAAGTTAAGACTAGTTTAAAGTTATCTTCATTGAAAAGTACAGTGCTTTTCCTTCAAAAATAAGGACATTTCAATGTGACCCCAAACTTTTAAACGGTAGAGTATATATATACATGCTTATACATAATATGTATGTATATATATATATATATATATATATATATATATATATATATATATATATATATATATATATATATATATATATATAGATACACACACACACATATATATATATATATATATATATATATATATATATATATATATATATATATATATATACATACATACATACATACATACACATATATATATATTATATATACACATACATACATACACATATATATATATTATATATACACATATAAATTATGTGGGCAGATATTTGTTCTAAAAAGGGTATTTCAACAAGTAAACAGTACAGTAGGTAGTTGATGTTGATATATGTAATGCACATAAGGGTATTCTAGTCAGATGCGCGTGTGTAAATATGCGATGTGTAAATATCAAAATATTACGTACGTCGTATCACTTGTTGTCAGGCAATATTACATTTAATGACAATTTTACATAAATGAATACATCCAAACACGTTGTACATATTTATTATTTGCAGGAAGAAATAACAGTTACAATTGTGTGTGTATCTTCCAAGCAAGAAAGAAGTTTGATCACATCAACATGGGACTAACTGACACACTCCGCTTCACTGCAGGTCCGCAAGCCACGCCCACCCCCCACAGCCACAGAAGAGGAAAACTGTCCTTTCCCGGGCATGATAAAGTCTTAAATAATGTCAAACACGTAGCGTTACAATAACCAGGAAGATAAAGTGTTTGTCTCACACCTACTAATCAAGCATTCACATTTTGCCACAACACACATGGGGGAAAGGCCTAATTGGAAATACAGCCATATTAACTCCTGAACTGCCATTTTTACACACACCAAACCATCAGCACGCATCCAATGCTTTCTCGTGGCCACGAGATACATGTCTAAAAAAATAAAATTCCCATGTCCCTTTAGGGGCTCCGTATATATCTAATATTATCCCCCCAAAATTTTTCGAACTGGAGTTTTTGACATGAAGTAACTGGAGCCTAAGTTTTGTCAATAATTTATAACGACATTGATTTTGATTCATTATTATTTTTGAAGCAGTGGTAGTTCAAACAAAATCACTTTAAAATCCTCACAAAAATGTTCAAAATGCGTCATAAATTTTTTAGTTTTTTTGTTTTTTCAACTTCAAATCCATCCGCCGATTTTTTTCTTTTTGTTGTTGTATGTTCTATGCCCTTTTTGTCATTAAAAACTTTCGTATTTTTATGGCAAACACAAACATTATTTCAAAGTGGAATATTTAATGTGAAGTAATTGAAGCCTTCAATGGGTCAATAACTCATAAAAACAGTCTCTATGGCAGCTTTCTTAAGTTCAAGTTAAAGTACCAATGATAGTCACACACACACTAGGTGTGGTAAAATGTGTCCTCTGCATTTGACCCATCCCCTTGATCACCCCCTGGGAGGTGAGGGGAGCAGTGGGCAGCAGTGGTGGCCGCGCCTGGGAATAATTTTTGGTGATTTAACCCCCAATTCCAACCCTTGATGCTGAGTGCCAAGCAGGGAGGTAATGGCTCCCATTTTTATAGTCTTTGGTATGACTCGACCGGGGTTTGAACTCACGACCTACCGATTTCAGTGCGGACACTCTAACCACTAGGCCACTGAGTAGGTCTGTGATTGGAGTCAAAAACGCTAAGACGGTACTGATAGGGACTGTATACAGACCCCCTAATCAGAGTGATTTCTATGGTGCTCTCGAGGAGTGCTTAGCTGAGGTAGACAACGTGGAGAAAATTATAACTGGAGATCTGAACACAGATATTCAACGCAGAGATGCGCCTGTCTTCAAATCTTACAGCAAGCTTTGTAATCTGCACGATCTCACCCAGCTAATAACACTACCCACAAGTGCATCTCTATCCTCCTTAAAAAACGCACTAAAAGAACACCTCCAGGCAACTACAACCCTAGACTAACAGCCTCCCCCCACCACATCCCACCTCCCCGGATTGTAAATAATCAAATTTAAATAATCAAATGTAAATAATCAAATGTATATACTTGTTCTAATGCTTTCTGAGCTCACTATGTTCACTGCTCGCTGTACATATCCTACGAAGTCAGTCCTACACTGTTACAATGTCCATTTCTCAGATGATATAATTGTTGATGACTGAAGTACTGAAAGCAACCAAACTTAACCCCCCCACCCGCCCCAACCCCCTCCGCATGCCACCCCCCGGATTGTAAATAATGTAAATAATTCAATGTATATACTCTGATGATTAACTTGTGTGATGACTGTATTATGCTGATAGTATATATTTGTACCATGAATTGATTAACGTGGACCCCGACATAAACAAGTTGAAAAACTTATTCGGGTGTTACCATTTAGTGGTCAATTGTACAGAATATGTACTGTACTGTGCAATCTACTAATACAAGTTTCAATCAATCAATCAATCAATCAATCAATCAACATTTTCTTTTTAAATTTCACCT
>NC_084747.1:19442279-19472279 GCF_033978785.1 Entelurus aequoreus | reverse complement strand
TACTGTTTAGAAAAACGCTTGTTAGCGACTGAAAAAAACTGTAATAACGTGAGGGTCCAGTCCATAGTGGAGCCAGCAGGGGTCATCTTGAATGGAGACAAGTCAGCAGCGCAGAGACGTCCCCAACTGATGCACAGAGGAGTAGTCCGACCCCGGGTGCCGACTTTGAACAGCTAGCTCCTCGTCTGTGGTCACCTGATAACCTCTCCACGCAGGAGAGGAGGGCAGAGCAGAGAAGAAAAGAGACGCCAGATCAACTGGTTAGAGTTGGATAATAATATTCCAAACAAAAGGCGATGGGGAAAAAGTGCACACCATAAAAATACAGTCCACAATGGAGCTTCCAGCGGTTGGCGAGGGGACGGCCAGGACACTCTGGGAATTGTTTGCCCACAGAAGATAAAGACTCAACCTCTGGAGAAAAGATGAAACAAAAATAGAGATTAGTGTAAAAACAATTCAATATTGACCTGTGGAAGAATCGTGGAAGCTAGTTATGGGACAGGACTGCCTTAGCCCTGCTTAAATAACCCAGTGACAAATTAGGATCAGGTGTGTCCAATTAGGCCGTCCCCCACCGAGAAAGGAAGCATGGAGGAATAGAAACAACAGCAGGGACAAAATACTGGGGAAGGCAGTAGAGCACCGTACTCTTCCAGGTCGACAAAGTATTGAAGATCCCTGCCCCTTCTCCTCACGTTTGAAAAGGTCTTGACGGTAAATGCAGCAATAAGCCTGGGTGGCGGGAGAAGAACTTCAGAGCTCATGGGGCTCTGCGGCAACGGGCTCGAGAAGGGGATGTATCCTGGGTCAATCTGGAAGACGTAAAGGGAAGCGGGTTTGATGACTCTCAATGGGATAAGGACCTATGAATCTTTGCCCAAGCATTTTAGATTCCACATGAAGAGGTATATCGCGTGATGACAACCACACCTTTTGGTCAGGCTTGTATTCCGATGCTGTGCTTCGGTGGCGTTAGGCAAGGCACTGGTTGCATGACAGAGCAGCCTGAGTGTTACACCGTGCATGGCGCAGGTGGACAGCCACAGATGGAGCGGCAACTTCCGTCTCCAGTAAAGGAAAGGCGGGCGGTAGGTTTCCATAGGCAGAGTGAGACGGTGACATTCCAGCGGGGTATTATGGCCGTCACCAATCCATGGTAGGTTGTTAGCCCAGCAGACTGGCTGCTGGTGGCAAAAGCAGCAAATAGCCTCTTCCAGATCCTGATTTGCCCGGTCAGTCTGATCATAGGTCTGAGGGTGGAAGCCCGAGGAGAGGTTTTGCGATGCCCCCAGAAACCTACATAATGCCTTCCAGACTGTTGTGGTCAGAGATTAATGCGGCAATCATATGGTCTGTGTGGAGGTAATGACAAAGCTCAGACAATTGGCTTAATGCTATAGATAATTCGATGTAGGTTGGAGCTGTGCTGTTAGATTTTAGTGCTGCTTTTGACGTGATTGACCACTCTCTTTTAATTGAGAAACTTAAATGTTATGGTTTTAATACTTCGGCTTTAATGTGGGCACAGAGTTATTTGTCCTCAAGATCACAACAGGTGTATCTTAATGGCAGCTTGTCTAATAGCAGAAGTTTGGATTGTGGTGTTCCACAGGGAAGTTGCCTGGGACCTTTACTTTTTTCTATATTCACCAATGATTTACCTTGGGCTACCGGGCGAGCCAAATTGGTTCTTAATGCTGATGATGCAACCTTATATCATGCACTTAATGTAGTATTGAGTGAGGAACTAAAAGCTGTGCATGACTGGACAGTATGTAACAGACTTGTCCTTAACATCTCAAAACCAAAAAGTATTGTATTGGGGACTAGGCAAGGGTTATCTTGTGACCCAAAGTTGGATCTGAGGCTAGGTATTTCAACAGTTCAACAGGTCAGAAGTGCCAAGCTCCTTGGAGTGACGCTGGACTGCACTCTATCCTGGTCAAATCATATCAGTGATATAGTTACAAAGGCTGTTGGTATTTCCAGGAAATGCGCTGCTTTAGTTGATCCACCTCTTCTTTGTCAGATTGTTAAGAGTTTAGTCTTGTGTCATATTGACTATTGTTCTACAGTCTGGGCGTCTGCTGCAAGATCAGTAAGCTCCAGATTGTCCAGAATAGGGCAGCAAGGCTGGTTCTGGGTTGTCCACTAGGAACCAATGTTAACCAAATGCATGCTTCTATTTCCTGGCTAACAGTGCAGAACAGGTTGTCAGCTAATACTCTAATATTGTTCAAATCAGTAACCGGTAGTAAAACTCATGCTTTTCTCATGGCCCAAATAGTTCACAGTAGCACTATACAAAATCATAATACCAGGGCGTCTAGTGAGGGACATTTTGTACTCCCTCGTCCCAGGAAGAATGCTTTGCGGAAATCTTTTATTTATAGATCTGTACCGCTCTGGAGTAACCTGCCTCAAATTCTCACCGGCATTGAAAGTAAACAGGTTTTTAAAAAGAAAGTAATATTTTATCTGAGTCTTTAAAGGCCTACTGAAACCCACTACTACCGACCACGCAGTCTGATAGTTTATATATCAATGATGAAATCTTAACATTATAACACATGCCAATACGGCCGGGTTAACTTATAAAGTGACATTTTAAATTTGCCGCTAAACTTCCGGTTCGAAACGCCTCTGAGGATGCCGTATGCGCGTGACGTAACCCGGGGAACACGGATATGCCTTCCACATTGAAGCTAATACGAAAAAGCTCTGTTTTCATTTCATAATTCCACAGTATTCTGGACATCTGTGTTCGTGAATCTGTTGCAATCATGTTCATTGCATTATGGAGAAGGAAGCTGAGCAAGCAAAGAAGAAAGTTGTCGGTGCGAAATGGACGTATTTTTCGAACGTAGTCAGCAACAACAGTACACAGCCGGCGCTTCTTTGTTTACATTCCCGGAAGATGCAGTCAAGATGGAAGAACTCGGATAACAGAGACTCTAACCAGGAGGACTTTTGACTTCGATACACAGACGCCTGTAGAGAACTGGGACAACACAGACTCTTACCAGGATTACTTTGATTTGGATGACAAAGACGCAGACGTGCTACTGTGAGTATGCAGCTTTGGCTTCTAAACATTTGATCGCTTGACCGTATGTGCGCAACTTTTTTTTGCGTATGTACGTAACTTTTTTAAAATATATAAGCTTTATGAACCTTGGGTTAGGTGAACGGTCTTTTGGGCTGAGTGATTGTGTGTGTTGATCAGGTGTTTGAATTGTATTGGCGTGTTCTATGGAGCTAGGAGCTAGCAGAGGAGCTAGGAGCTAGCATAACAAACACACAGGTGTTTTTATGCAGGATTAATTTGTGGCATATTAAATATAAGCCTGGTTGTGTTGTGGCTAATAGAGTATATATATGTCTTGTGTTTATTTACTGTTGTAGTCATTCCCAGCTGAATATCAGGTCACCCCCGGCTCTCACAGCATCTTCCCTATCTGAATCGCTTCAACTCCCCACTAGTCCTTCACTTGCACTTTACTCATCCACAAATCTTTCATCCTCGCTCAAATTAATGGGGAAATTGTCGCTTTCTCGGTCCGAATCTCTCTCACTTCATGCGGCCATCATTGTAAACAATAGGGAACTTTGCGTATATGTTCAACTGACTACGTCACGCTACTTCCGGTAGGTGCAAGCCTTTTTTTTTATCAGATACCAAAAGTTGCAATCTTTATCGTCGTTGTTCCATACTAAATCCTTTCAGCAAAAATATGGCAATATCGCGAAATGATCAAGTATGACACATAGAATAGATCTGCTATCCCCGTTTAAGTAAAAAAAAATCATTCCAGTAGGCCTTTAAATTAGTTTGCTTGTTGATGATTGTGTTTGGTTTTACATTGTGTAGTTATATTTATATGGTAATTATTATTCTGTGACTAAATTGTTTGCTTGTTTTCTTATTGATGCTTTTATTTTTTTTTTCTGTATTGTGTAGTTATAATTATATGCTTTTACTTGTAATTGTATTGAGTTTAGACTAGTGGGTTGTTGTGGCAACCAGCTAATGGGGATCTTTAATAAAAATCAAAATCAAAATCAGTCCTTGCTAAATACATCCCGTAGGTCGTGATCAGGGACAAGTCTATCACTTCCAGAATTTCACTACGGCATCGCGCTGATCGAGGGCATCCGGAGCTGAGACACACGCAGCAGATCGTTGCCTCCAGATTTTGTCTGTTGGTTTGTAAATGGTAGCCTGAGGATAGGCAGCCAGATGCCCCCCACAATGCTTTGTAGAGTTCCTTCCAGACATGCAAGGCGGGGCCCCTGTCGTAAACCACATCCACAGGAATGTCGTGCAGCCAGAACACATGCTGGATCAGGTCGACGGTGTTGGGCAGAGCGACACATTTGACAGAATTACCATGAGATGGCGGAAGTCTTTTAATAAAGTCCAAACCCATGTAAAAATGTTTAGGTTTCAGCTAGAAAAAAGGAGACCTTGGTGGAAGGTGTTGTGTATTATTTACCTAAGATAGCACAATATCCTTAAAATATTGTGTGCCAGCCCATTAAGGTCACAGCGTTTCTCAGACGTGTTATTCAGTTGAAAAGGAGACCCACTAATTATTCCTAGATTTAGCTGTCCTGTTGGGCCAAAAAGGCCCAGGAGTAGAGGGAGGAATGCAGAAACTCAAATTTAGTGAGAGAATATAAACATCGCAACAAATCAGAGATGGTGCTCATTAGGGGTGTGGGAAAAAATAGATTTGAATTCGAATCACGATTCTCACGTTGTCGCGATTCAGAATCGATTCTCATTTTTTTTTTAAATCGATTTTTTAAAATTAATTAATTAATTTATTTTTTCATTTATTTTTTTTATTTTATTTTATTTTATTTTTTTTAAATGAATCAATCCAACAAAACAATATACAGCAATACCATAACAATGCAATCCAATTCCAAACCCAAACTTGACCCAGCAACATTTAGAACTGCAATAAACAGAGCAATTAAGAGGACACACAATCACGACACAGAACAAACCAAAAGTAGTGAAACAAAAATGAATATTATCAACAACAGTATCAATATTAGTTACAATTTCAACATAGCAGTGATTAAAAATCCCTCATTGACATTATCATTAGACATTTATGAAAAAAAATTAAAAATAACAATAGTGTCACAGTGGCTTACACTTGCGCATCTCATAAGCTTGACAACACACTGTGTCCAATATTTTCACAAAGGTAAAATAAGTCATATTTTTGGTTCATTTAATAGTTAAAACAAATTTACATTATTGCAATCAGTTGATAAAACATTGTCCTTTACAATTATAAAAGCTTTTTACAAAAATCTACTACTCTGCTTGCATGTCAGCAGACTGGGGTAGATCCTGCTGAAATCCTATGTATTGAATGAATAGAGAATTGTTTTGAATCGGGAAAATATCGTTTTTGAATCGAGGATCGCGTTGAATCGAAAAAAAAATCAATTTTGAATCAAATCGTGACCCCAAGAAATGATATTGAATCGAATCGTGGGACACTGATCTAACATGCCAGAGGCTGTTCACCTTGAAGACCTGCTGCGGATATGGGTACGGCCTGGCGCGAGATTTACACCTTCTCTCGTGACCCCAAGAAACGATATTGAATCGAATCGTGGACACCCAAAGATTCGCAGCCCTAGTGCTCATGGTTGGAGATTGGGATCGAGGGTCAGAGGTCTCCCGACTCAAGAGTTTTGGGGCTCACGCTAGGGCTGGGCGATGTGGCCTTTTATTAATATCTCGATATTTTTAGGCCATGTAACGATACACGATATATATCTCGATATTTTGCCTTAGCCTTGAATTAACACTTGATGCATATAATCACAGCAGTATGATGATTCTATGTGTCTACGATAAAACATTCTTGTTCATACTACATTAATATATGCTCATTTTAAACTTTCATGCAGCGAGAGAAATCACAACTAAGTCAATTTACCAAAAGTGTATTTACTAAACAGTTATTAAGCAGTGGCACAAACATTCATGTCATTTTAAAACAGAAAGTGCAAGATTGTCAGAGACATTTTAAAACAAGCTATGAGTGCACTTTTGTGCATGACGTCACTAAGATGACATATCAAAACAACACTAAATTAAAGTGCACTTTTTGTACAGAATGCCACTACAATAGTAAAAACAAATAAAGTGCACTTTTGTGCATGATGTCACACAAGATATTTCAATAACTGTCAAGAAAAATGAGCTGCATAATAGGAAATCAAATAGTGTATGTCCTTCACTATGTGGTAGGTTCCTGCGGACGTTATCTCCTTCTGTTGTTGACTACTTTTTTCATACGGTGTTGATGTGGAAATTGTTGCGTCGGCATTTTGTTGGGTGGCACCGGCCGGAGATGTTGACATGCGGAGTTTCAAGCACTCCTCATTCTCTAGCGGGTGACTTTTCAAATGATGCTACAAATTAGTACTGCTGCTACTTTTTGTAGCAACGCTTTTGCCGCATACTTGACATAATACGGTTGTCTGTTCAACATCTTACCGCTTGAAGCCAAACCACCGCCAGACGATGGACCCCCTGCTGTTTTTCTTGGGAATTAATTCTTTATATTTAATAATGATACTTGTAAAAAAACTTAGTTTATTAGTCGTCATGGAGGCAAGGATTAGTGATTTAGAAGTAGATAAAACACTGTGGATGGATGTTAGCTGCTAGTTAGCTAGCCATGATTTAAAAAACCTCTTCCTGAGGGCGTTTCAGTGTTATAACTTCACCTTTATCTTTACTTTTTACACCAAAATGCGTCCATTCTCCCTTTTCTGTCTACACACTGTGTCTGCTTGTAAGTACTCCGTGTGTGTGCACTGCCGAACATGCTCATTTGCTCGTAAACCAGCAATGTCACCATGTGACGACGACGCGCCGTCATGCCTGTTAAAAAATAAAATAAAAAATATGGCGAACCGGTACTTTTCAAACAGAGTATAGTACCGTTTTTTATTCATTAGTACTGCGATACTATACTAATACCGGTATACCGTACAACCCTAGTGTAAATATTGCAACTTTTCCTCGTTCCATTTCACAATGTTTGCTCTTTTATTACACTGTAGTGTTTTTCCAGTAACAGTATTTGTAGAATGTGCTGTGGGCCGTTACAAACATTGCAGATTGCTGCGTCACAACTAGAAACACAATATTAATTCTTCATTTCCCCTCGGGATTATTCAAGTATTTCTGATTCTGATTCTGAATAAAATCCATAGCAATGTTTCTATAAAAACGTCTTTGATCCAAGGTTCATTGTCCTGAATGGACTACCTCTCAATAGACGTTCATATACTTGTATTTTCTTTGTGGATAGCAGCAGTAAAAAACAAAACAAAAACAAAACTATATATATATTTTTGAGATATATTTTTTTAATGAATAAAATTTTGTGATATTGTGTTGCATTTTCCAGCTGAGGGAGGAGCGAGTGGAGATGACACTCCCTGCAAAGTGAGTGGAGATGACACTCCCTGCAAGGTGTGTGGAGATGACACTCCCTGCAACGTGGCAGCAGGACAGCCAGCACAGACCTGCACACTGCAGTAGAAGACCTGGAACAACTTTGTGTACGCCTGTGACAAGTGTGTCAAAGAAAAATAACTATTATTGACA
This sequence comes from Entelurus aequoreus, assembly GCF_033978785.1. NCBI lineage: Eukaryota > Metazoa > Chordata > Actinopteri > Syngnathiformes > Syngnathidae > Entelurus > Entelurus aequoreus. The sequence goes on along the minus strand of NC_084747.1, from coordinate 19,464,622 downwards.
TTACACTATTTCCACATAAGGCTAGCAGACAAAAAAGTTAAAAACAATTTTTTTTTAAAAACTCAGCTGCATGCCAATAGTCCTTATATTACATAAATATTATAAATGAGCATTAATCCACTAAACTGTACTTCAAACATGCTATATTGTACGGAGCCCCTAAAGGGACATGGGAATTTTTTTTTTTTTAGACATGTATCTCGTGGCCACAAGAAAGTATCTCGTGGCCACGAGAAAGTATCTCGTGGCCACGAGAAACTTTCTCGTGGCCACGAGAAACTTTTTATAAAAAAAAAAAAAAAAATAAAAAAAAATTAATTTTTTTTTTTTTTTTTTTTTTTAATAAAAAGTTTCTCGTGGCCACGAGAAACTTTCTCGTGGCCACGAGAAACTTTCTCGTGGCCACGAGAAAGCATTGGATGCGTGCTGATGGTTTAGTGTGTGTTAAAATGGCAGTTTAGGAGTTAATATGGCTGTATTTCCAGATAGGACTTTCCCCCATGTGTGTTGTGGCAAAATGTGAATGCTTGATTAGTAGGTGTGAGACAAACACTTTATCTTCCTGGTTATTGTAACGCTACGTGTTTGACATTATTTAAGACGTTATCATGCCCCGGAAAGGACAGTTTTCCTCTTCTGTGGCTGTGGGGGTGGGCGTGGCTTGCGGACCTGCAGCGAAGCGGAGTGTGTCAGTTAGTCCCATGTTGATGTGATCAAACTTATTTCTTGCTTGGAAGATACACACACAATTGTAACTGTTATTTCTTCCTGCAAATAATAAATATGTACAACGTGTTTGGATGTATTCATTTATGTAAAATTGTCATTAAATGTAATATTGCCTGACAAAAAGTGATACGACGTACGTAATATTTTGATATTTACACATCGCATATTTACACACGCGCATCTGACTAGAATACCCTTATGTGCATTACATATATCAACATCAACTACCTACTGTACTGTTTACTTGTTGAAATACCCTTTTTAGAACAAATATCTACCCACATAATTTATATGTGTATATATATATATATATATATATATATATATATATATATATATATATATATATATATATATGCATATATATATACATACACGTATATATATATATGCATATATATATATATATATATATATATATATATATATATATATATATATGCATATACATACATACACGTATATATATATATATATGCATATATATATATATATATATATATATATATATATATATATATATATATATATATATATGCATATATATATATATATATACGTGTATGTATGTATATGCATATATATATATATATATATATATATATATATATATATATATATATATATATATATATATATATATATATATGCATATATATATATATACGTGTATGTATGTATATGCATATATATATATATATATATATATATATATATATATATATATATGCATATATATATATACGTGTATGTATATATATATGCATATATATATATATATATATATATATATATATATATATATATATATATATATATATATATATATATATACACATATAAATTATGTGGGTAGATATTTGTTCTAAAAAGGGTATTTCAACAAGTAAACAGTACAGTAGGTAGTTGATGTTGATATATGTAATGCACATAAGGGTATTCTAGTCAGATGCGCGTGTGTAAATATGCGATGTGTAAATATCAAAATATTACGTACGTCGTATCACTTTTTGTCAGGCAATATTACATTTAATGACAATTTTACATAAATGAATACATCCAAACACGTTGTACATATGTATTATTTGCAGGAAGAAATAACAGTTACAATTGTGTGTGTATCTTCCAAGCAAGAAAGAAGTTTGATCACATCAACATGGGACTAACTGACACACTCCGCTTCACTGCAGGTCCGCAAGCCACGCCCACCCCCCACAGCCACAGAAGAGGAAAACTGTCCTTTCCGGGGCATGATAACGTCTTAAATAATGTCAAACACGTAGCGTTACAATAACCAGGAAGATAAAGTGTTTGTCTCACACCTACTAATCAAGCATTCACATTTTGCCACAACACACATGGGGGAAAGTCCTATCTGGAAATACAGCCATATTAACTCCTAAACTGCCATTTTAACACACACTAAACCATCAGCACGCATCCAATGCTTTCTCGTGGCCACGAGAAAGTTTCTCGTGGCCACGAGAAAGTTTCTCGTGGCCACGAGAAAGTTTCTCGTGCGCACGAGAAAGTTTCTCGTGGCCACGAGAAAGTTTCTCGTGGCCACGAGAAACTTTTTATTTAAAAAAAAAAAAAAAAAAAAAAATTAATTTTTTTTTTTTTTTTTTTTTTTTTTTTATAAAAAGTTTCTCGTGGCCACGAGAAAGTTTCTCGTGGCCACGAGATACTTTCTCGTGGCCACGAGATACTTTCTCGTGGCCACGAGATACATGTCTAAAAAAAAAAAAATTCCCATGTCCCTTTAGGGGCTCCGTAATATTGCGCCTTTAAACAAATATGATTATTCAAAGAACCTTTCTTTGATAACTAAAATACAATTGTCAGTTTTTAAACATGTCAAAATGATGACTATCATCACGCAGTTACACCAAGTGCTCGCTTGGGGGCAGTGTTTCCACCTGAGGAAATCCCGGCTGGGACCGGAAACACATTCCTTTTGCACCGGCTTCTTCACTCAAAAAATACAAAAAAACATTAAAACATGTAAACAATATCATATATCTTTTAATGGTTGGATGATTATTCAAAGAAACCTTCTTTAATTACTAAAAATAAAATTGTTAGTTGTTAAACATGTCAAATGAATGACTATCGCGCAGTTACACCAAGTGGTCGCTTGGGGGCAGTGTTTCCACGTGAGCAACCCCCTGATGAAATCCCGGCTAGGACCGGAAACATTCATTTTATTTTATTGTATTTATTTTTATTTTTTTTGGTGTTTTTTTATTTCATTGAACAACAAACATACATTTATAATTGACACAAAAGTCAAGGCACTTTCAACATCAAGGAAAGAAAACAAAAGCAAAAACAGAGTAATAGTACTAAAAAATATGAGAAAAAAAAAAAAAGACAAAAAGGGCTACGTAAATCACTGTAAATGTTTCGGAAACATTAATTTTGCGCCGGCTTCTTCACTCAAAAAATACAAATGGCGCCGCATGTTGAAAACCACTAAAACATGTAAGCAATATCGCAGTCTTTTAATGGTCAGATGAAGCCTCGTCAACGGATTGGTTCGATAATTTCTTGAAACTTCATGCGTAACTCATAACTCTAAATATTTACCCGTTTTAAATGTTTGAGCCCACATTAAATTAAGGAGCCTTAGTTGGACGTTTGCATGTGGACTGGGTTAACTGGGGACGGCGTGGTGCGGTTGGGAGAGTGGCCGTGCTAGCAACCTGAGGGTTCCTGGTTCGATCCTCACCTTCTACCAACCAAGTCACGTCCGTTGTGTCCTTGAGCGAGACACTTCACCCTTGCTCCTGATGGGTTGTGGTTAGGGCCTTGCATGGCAGCTCCCGCCATCAGTGTGTGAATGTGTGTGTGAATGTGGAAAAAGTTTTAAAGGTTGAAGGTAGAAAAGCGCCATACAAGTATAACTCATTGACCATAACTGTCTCACGAGAAGACGCAATAAATTCAGAATGCAAAAGTGATAGCTCTATCCTGGAGGAGAGACTCCTTGTCTATCTTCATGTCAACTTTTAAGTTACAACGTACAGAGGTTGTTTTCCGGTCACTTGCACATGAACATCTCCTTACATGGTCAGGTGGTATTCTCCTGAATGAACACACACCCAGACAAAGTAAGAAGGAATATAAGACTGTGGTTCGGCTCCTCCAAGTTAGGAGTGCCTAATTTTTTCGACTTGACCTACTCCAGGTACTGCAGTCCTGTCTAATGACGCTCGCTTGTAATAAAGCAACTTTTGGTTGAGTAAAGCGTCTCCGACATCACTTTTGATCCAGCCGCACTGCCGTGTCGCCCTTCTGTCCGGACGAGGATGACAAGATGTCGCGACAATTGCCGTGGTTAAATTCGAGCCTTACATTTGTTTGTCCTGTTCGGTTTTGCCCTTTGGATGTAAGAGCAGCTGTCTTGTTTGTATGTAAGGTTTTACTGCTGGGTTTATTTTGTCTTTTTTCATGACTTTGTTGTATTGCTTCGGTTATTTCTTGATGCACGGCATGGTTACGACATCTTGAATGTCAACGTGGCGACTGATCAGATCCTTAGACATGATCAGAACATATGCAGGTGCAAGTCAATGCCTTATTTGACTGAGCAACGCGTTTGTTTTCTTGTGACATCTGTGAAAAACACCTTCTCCCTGAGCAGGAGGAGGAGCCGCAGTCACCCCACGTTAAAGGGGACATGCCACACTGACAACACACACTTGAAATGTCCTCACTGTGACAAAATCTTTAAATACCCATGTCAACTGAAAAGACACACGAGTACACACACTGGAGAAAAACCATTCATGTGCTCAGTTTGTCCTAAAAGATTCTCTCGGAAGGGTTGTTTGGCAACACACACAAAAATACAAGCTGGAGATAAAAACCTTTTGTATGTTCAGTCCGCGGTAAAGGTTTTGTGCAAAATCGACATCTGATATTACACAAGAACACACACTGGAGAAAAAACATGTGAGTGTTCAGTTTGTAGTAGAAGATTCTATCGAAGGAACATTTGATAAAGCACACAACAATACACATCGGTGAAATACCGTATATATGTTCAGTCTGTGGTAAAAGTTTAACAAAAAATTGTGATTTGAAAAGACACATGAGAACGCACACTGGTGAGAAACCATTCATGTGCTCAGTTTGTAGTAAAAGATTCCCCCAGAAAACAGGTTTGATAAGACACACAGGAATGCACACTGGTGAAAAACCTTTGTATGTTCAGTTTGTGGGAAATGTTTCATGGAAGTCAACATTTGAGATTGCACACTTTGGGGGGGAAAAAACTTATATATGTTCAGTCTGTGGTAAAGGTTTAACAAAAAATGGTGATTTGAAAAGACACGAGAACACACATTGGGGAAAAACCATATAAATGTTCAGTCTGTTATTCACAATTGAGCTGTAGTGTCAAAAAATGTCCAGCAGAGGGCGACACCAGTCCGCCTTGTACACGTAGAATCGAATCTGACGGTACTTTTTTTTTTTTTTTAACAAATCAGCGCTATTTGTACTTTTTAACATGCCTGACATCAATTTAACTTGTTATAAACAATTTAAAGAATCGCTCATACGCTGCGTTGTGTAGGACGGCGACAGATTAATCCGGTAAAAAAAAAAAATCCGATGTGTTTGGCAGGCGAATACCAGAAGTGACGTCATCAAACGAGTGTTCCGCAAATTCAGCAAACAAATAACTTTAGATACAAATCGAACCATTGTAGTCATATGTCATTGCACAGTCATATGTAACAATTATTATTCGTTTTCGTATCAACAAAAAATATGTATAATATAATAATAAATGAGTTTGGGGCAACACGGATTGGTAAATAAATAAATAAAACACACAAAAATAACACCACCTCTGCAAAAGAGACGCACATCTAGCAACGGAGTTAAAATGCTCTCTATATTTGTTTGTAAATGTCTTTATTATCTTATATTGCGTTTGTGTGAATTTGATCCCAAAGAGATCTTTATTAATGTCGATTTACTGTTATTTTATATTACTTCTTCCGGTCACTGCATACCCTGCCAGACTTCCGTAGTTTCCGTTTCCGTAGCTCCTCCCCCTTTCCCTCGCTGCTACTCGCAACGCTGAGAGGTGAGTTGTGTCCAAAATGTGTGGCGTTTTGTAACTATAATATAAACTATAACTGTTTATATTTGTATAATTTGATAAGATAGCGAGTGTTTTTGTGTTGTTCTCGCCGCTATTTTGAGCGCCTCGGGCCTTTTTTTCGTGTGACACTCGTTGGCGGGATTTCGTCGAAGCGGTCACGTGACCACACTACGCAGTCGGTAAAATGTCAGTTTTATTCATATAGGAAGTCCCAGAAGGAGTTCACGTGATATTTACTCCATTGTCAGGTACGTGTAAAACTGCAAATGTGCATCTAACTCCTTTTTGTATTGTTTTCTTCTTGTAACTTCCTTCCATCCATTTTTTTTTACTGCTTGTCCCGTTTGTTTGAGTCAATATGACCTTTTCCACCAAAAGTTGAGAGAAGTGGGTGGTTTGTGTTTCCACCACATTTCACCCTTCAGGTACTTTATGCAAATCAGGCTGATGACGTATGGAGGAGTGGTTTACTATATTTAATCTACACGGATACCATGTAAATAAACATACAATATTAGGTCATGGTTATTTTACTCAAATTAAGTAAATTAAATACAAAGCAATCATATACAAAACAATATGATTAAAAAAATAAAGTCTGCCGAATTGTTCTTAAAAAGTATTTTGTCCACAATGTCCAACAGTCAGAAAGTTGTCCTTTCACTAAATTATGAATTCATGAATGTCAGAGGATTCATTTTGGTCCATTTCAGCTGTAAATAACAATATATAATTAATACATGTCATTGTTTATCTGTAAATAACAACATATAAACAATAAATGTTAGTTTTTATCTGTAAATAACAATATATCGGTAGGTTGTGAGTTCAAACCCCGGCCGAGTCATACCAAAGTCTATAAAAATGGGACCCATTACCTCCCTGCTTGGCACTCAGCATCAAGGGTTGGAATTGGGGGTTAAATCGCCAAAAATGATTCCCGGGCGCGGCACCGCTGCTGCTCACTGCTCCCCTCACCCCCCAGTGGGTGATCAAGGGGATGGGTCAAATGCAGAGGACAAATTTCACCACACCTAGTGTGTGTGTGACAATCATTGGTACTTTAACTTTAACTTTAATATAAATAATAAATGTCAATGTTAATCTGTAAATAACAATATATAAATAATAAACGTCAATGTTTATCTGTAAATAACAATATAAAATAATACATTTTAGTATGTATCTGTAAATATTAATAACAATATATAAATAATACATTTTAGTATGTATCTGTAAATAACAGTATATACATACTAAATGTTAGTGTTTATCTGTAAATAATAATATATAAATACTAAATGGCAGTGTTTGTCTGTAAATAACAATATATAAATAATAAATGTCAGTGTTTGTAAATAAAAATATATAAATAATACATGTCAGTGTTTATCTGTAAATAATAATATATAAATAATAAATGTCAGTGTTTATCTGCAAAGTTAGAGTACCAATGATTGTCACACACACACTAGGTGTGGGGAAATTTGTCCTCTGCATTTGACCCATCCCCTTGTTCACCCCCTGGGAGGTGAGGGGAGCAGTGAGCAGCAGCGGTGGCCGCGCCCGGAAATCATTTTTGGTGATGTAACCCCCAATTCCAACCCTTGATGCTGAGTGCTAAGCAGGGAGGTAATTTGTCCCATTTTTATAGTCTTTGGTATGACTCGGCCGGGGTTTGAACTCGCAACCTACTGAACTCAAGGCGGACACTCTAACCCCTAGGCCACTGATTAGTAAATAACAATATATAAATAATAAAGGTCAGTGTTTATCAGTATATAACAATATATACATAATAAATGTTAGTGTTTATCTGTAAATAACAATATATAAATAATACATGTGAGTGTTTATCTCACGCCTCAGATTGTTAGCATTAGCATTCAGTTCACTAGGGTTGAGACTAATTAATACACACATGGAGTGTCACTGACTACTTTTACAACATGTAATAAAGTCAATAGTTAATATTTGGTGTTATTTACCTTCATTTCACTCACAATAGTGTGAAAGTCCAGTCCATAGTGGATCTAACATAATAGTGAGAGTCCAGTCCATAGTGGATCTAACATAATAGTGTGAGAGTCCAGTCCATAGTGGATCTAACATAATAGTGGGAGTCCAGTCCATAGTGGATCTAACATAATAGTGAGAGTCCAGTCCATAGTGGATCTAACATAATAGTGTGAGAGTCCAGTCCATAGTGGATCTAGCATAATAGTGTGAGTCCAGTCCATAGTGGATCTAACATAATAGTGTGAGTCCAGTCCATAGTGGATCTAACATAATAGTGTGAGTCCAGTCCATAGTGGATCTAACATAATAGTGTGAGTCCAGTCCATAGTGGATCTAACATAATAGTGTGAGAGTCCAGTCCATAGTGGATCTAGTTAATAGTGTGAGAGTCCAGTCCATAGTGGATCTAGCATAATAGTGTGAGAGTCCAGTCCATAGTGGATCTAACATAATAATGAGAGTCCAGTCCATAGTGGATCTAACATAATAGTGAGAGTCCAGTCCATAGTGGATCTAACATAATAGTGAGAGTCCAGTCCATAGTGGATCTAACATAATAGTGTGAGAGTCCAGTCCATAGTGGATCTAGCATAATAGTGTGAGAGTCCAGTCCATAGTGGATCTAACATAATAGTGTGAGAGTCCAGTCCATAGTGGATCTAGTTAATAGTGTGAGAGTCCAGTCCATAGTGGATCTAACATAATAGTGTGAGAGTCCAGTCCATAGTGGATCTAGCATATTATTGTGTGAGTCCAGTCCATAGTGGATCTAACATAATAGTATGAGAGTCCAGTCCATAGTGGATCTAACATAATAGTGAGAGTCCAGTCCATAGAGGATCTAACATAATAGTGTGAGAGTCCAGTCCATAGTGGGGCCAGCAGGAGATCATCTTGAGCGGAGACAGGTCAGCAGCGCAGAGACGTCACCAACTGATGCACAGATGAGTGGTCCACCCTGGGTCCCGACTTTAGACAGCTAGCGCATCATCTGTGGTCACCGAATCTGTGCCCCCCTTCTCTACGAAGGAGAGTGAGGCAGAGCAGAAAAGAAACGGCAGATCAACTGGTCTAAAAGGGGGGTCTATTTAAAGGCTAGAGTATACAAATGAGTTTTAAGATGGGACTTAAATGCTTCTACTGAGGTAGCATCTCTAACTGTTACTGGGAGGGCATTCCAGTCCTAGTCCAGACATGTCTCCCATTGAACTTGTGTGGCACATTATGAAGCCTAAAATAGCAGAAGGGAGACTGCTGAACAACTTAAGCTGAACATCAAGCAAGAATGGGAAAGAATTCCACTTGAAAAATGTGTCTCCTCAGTTCCCAAACCTTCACTGAGTGTTGTTAAAAGGAAAGGCCATGTAACACAGTGGTAAAAATGCCTCAGTGACAACTTTTTTGCAATGTGTTGCTGCCATTGAATTCTAAGTTAATGATTATTTGCAAAAAAAAAAAAGTTTCTTAGTGTGAACATTAAATATCTTGTCTTTGCAGTCTATTCAATTGAATATAAGTTGAAAAGGATTTGCAAATCATTGTCTTCTGTTTTTATTGACCATGTAAATAGCACATGTACATGCACGCCGCTTCTCCAATTTGCCACTAACAACATGACTGAGTCAACATTCTAAAGCCTGTTTTTTGGGCTGAGAAATCAATCAGGCCAACATGAACCCAAACAGGAGGCGTGTCCTAAGTGCGTTCACCTCACAGCGTTGCACCGGGGTCTCCAAGAGAACACCATGGAACTCTCCAGGGTCAACCAACTCTCCTATGAGGACTTTGTCAGCACCTTCGGCAATGTGGTGGAGAAATGTCCCATTGTGGCAGCAGCTGTGTGGGCCAGGCGACCCTTTGGCAGCATGGACGCCTTGGAGGACGCCATCAGTGACTTCATTGACGCTTTGCCTGAGTCAGGTGAGTGGCACACTTCTACCTGATCAAACCACTTCTTTCACCAGTATTCTGACCCCTACTCCACTTTTAGGGATGCGGTTCATCCGGTTGTCCGGGATGGGGATGGGGGTGGAGGGGGGTCTTCTATAGGCCTGGGATGTGTAGTCAAAAGTGTACATACACTTGTAAGGAACATAATGTCATGGCTGTCTTGAGTTTACAATCATTTGCACAACTCTTATTTTTTTTGTGATAGAGTGATTGGAGCACATACTTGTTGGTCACATAAAAACATTCATGAAATTTGGTTCTTTTATGAATTTATTATGGGTCTACTGAAAATGTGAGCAAATCTGCTGGGTCAAAAGTGTACATACAGCAATGTTAATATTTGCTTACATGTCCCTTGGCAAGTTTCACTGCAATAAGGCGCTTTTGGTAGCCATCCACAAGCTTCTGCTTGAATTTTTGACCACTCCTCTTGACAAAATTGGTGCAGTTCAGCTAAATTTGATTGGTTTTCTGACATGGACTTGTTTCTTTAGCATTGTCCACACGTTTAAGTCAGGACTTTGGGAAGGCCATTCTAAAACCTTCATTCTAGCCTGATTTAGCCATTCCTTTACCACTTTTGACGTGTGTTTGGGGTCATTGTCCTGTTGGAACACCCAACTGTGCCCAAGACCCAACCTCCGGGCTGATGGTTTTAGTTTGTCCTGAAGAATTTGGAGGTAATCCTCCTTTTTCATTGTCCCATTTACTCTTTGTAAAGCAGCAGTTCCATTGGCAGCAAAACAGGCCCAGAGCATAATACTACCACCACCATGCTTGACGGTAGGTATGGTGTTCCTGGGATTAAAGGCCTCACCTTTTCACCTCCAAACATATTGCTGGGTATTGTGGCCAAACAGCTCAATTTTTGTTCTATCTGACCACAGAACTTTCCTCTAGAAGGTCTTATCTTTGTCCATGTGATGTCAAATATTAACATTGCTGTATGTACACTTTTGACCCAGCAGATTTGCTCACATTTTCAGTAGACCCATAATAAATTCATACAAGAACCAAACTTCATGAATGTTTTTTGTGACCAACAAGTATGTGCTCCAATCACTCTATCACAAAAAAAATAAGAGTTGTAGAAATGATTGGAAACTCAAGACAGCCATGACATTATGTTCTTTACAAGTGTATGTAAACTTTTGACCATGACTGTGTATGTATATATATGTATACAGTATATATATATACACTACCGTTCAAAAGTTTGGGGTCACCCAAACAATTTTGTGGAATAGCCTTCATTTCTAAGAACAAGAATAGACTGTCGAGTTTCAGATGAAAGTTCTCTTTTTCTGGCCATTTTGAGCGTTTAATTGACCCCACAAATGTGATGCTCCAGAAACTCAATCTGCTCAAAGGAAGGTCAGTTTTGTAGCTTCGGTAACGAGCTAAACTGTTTTCAGATGTGTGAACATGATTGCACAAGGGTTTTCTAATCATCAATTAGCCTTCTGAGCCAATGAGCAAACACATTGTACCATTAGAACACTGGAGTGATAGTTGCTGGAAATGGGCCTCTATACACCTATGTAGATATTGCACCAAAAACCAGACCTTTGCAGCTAGAATAGTCATTTACCACATTAGCAATGTATAGAGTGTATTTCTTTGAAGTTAAGACTAGTTTAAAGTTATCTTCAGTGCTTTTCCTTCAAAAATAAGGACATTTCAATGTGACCCCAAACTTTTGAACGGTAGTGAATGTATGTACAGATGTAATTTTTTTTTCAAGATTACATTTTTAAAAATAAGTTTTCGGCCATCTCAATGATACCAGAAAGAGACTGTTGAACAACTTAAGCTGTACATCAAGCAAGAATCGGAAATAATCCCACTTGAAAAATGTGTCTCCTCAGTTCCCAAACCTTTACTGAGTGTTGTTAAAAGGAAAGGCCATGTAACACAGCTGTAAAAATGCCCCTGTGACAACTTTTTTGCTATGTGTTGCTGCCATTAAATTCTAAGTTAATGATTATTTGCAAAAAAAAAATTTAGTTTCTCAGTTGGAACATTAAATATCTTGTCTTTGCAGGCTATTCAATTGAATTTAAGTTGAAAAGGATTTGCAAATCATTGTATTCTGTTTTTATTTTCCATTTACACAACGTGACAACTTCACTGCTTTGGGGTTTTGTATAAAATGTCATTATTGTTAGCCACATTTGTTGAGCCATTTGCAGATAAAGCATATTTGTGTCCAGGTAGAGAGGGCATCCTCCGGTGCCACCCGGATCTGGCCGGTCGGGACCTCCGGGTGGGCACGCTGACCCAGGAGTCTCTGAAGGAACAGGCCAATGTGGGCTTGGACGCGCTGACCTCGGAGGAGGCCTCCAGCATGGCACGGCTCAACGAGGACTACAAGGCGCATTTTGGCTTCCCGTTTGTCATCTGCGCCCGCATGAACGACAAGCCCAACATCTTCCGGCAGATGCGCGCTCGCATGGCCAACGGGCGCGCGGCGGAGAGAGAGCGCGGCATCGAGGAGGTCAAGAAAATATGTCGCCTGCGTCTTCGGGACCTCGTGCACGCTGACGCTCGAGTCACATTGTAGCCTCACAAAGTCCACCAAAAGGCTTTTATTTCAAAAAGAACTAAAGAGCATGCAAAAATGTGCTTATATTAAAAAGTTTTTGCCAAAGTCTTGGTGTTTTTGCATGGTTTATTTGTGCCACCTCGCGTCAAAAAGGGACTACTTTTTAAGAGACCCCTCCTACTAAAATGATTAAAAAAATAAGTGTATGACACATACAGCATAAGTAAAATGTTTTATTACAGGGAGTTTGCATATTCTCTAAAGAACATTACCAGACAAACATGGCGACCAGATTGTCCGATGGCATGTCCCTGGCCACCACGAGTAGGAAAAACCTCATTATTGTATTCCGGAGTTTTGTTCATTTCATTTTAAGTAAATCAAGTTCATATTCATTCGCTTCCATGTTTTATTGTGCCCCTCTGGTTCAACAACAAACAAGGGACGCACCATTTTGGACAAAAGTAAAGTCACTTTTTGTCTCTGAAAACTAGATTTTTATTTATTATATATATATATATATATATATATATATATATATATATATATATATATATATATATATATATATATATATATATATATATATATATATATATATATTTGTACAGTGTGCTCTACAGGCCCACAAAAGAGCTGCCTTTCACAAATATCCTTGTAATAACATTACCCTCATAAGTTAGAACATTTATCATCACAAAAATGTACATCTTCAATGTAGTTTGGGAATTTCCTTGTTTAAGTAATCAAAAAAAAAAAGTCTTTCTCAATGATATTGAAGGCTGGGGCATTTCAATAGGCATTAAGTTACACACATAGCGAGCATGAGTAGGAAGGAGCGGGTTGTTCTTTTATACAAAGAACACCAGACGGGAGGGGGAGAAGGCACAAGACACAACAACTGACCATTAGACAATGGTGCACTGTTAACCATCAACAGGAAGTGATACTCTCAGAAAGGTCACATTGACCAGGATGTGCTTTCCAGTTGGTAATGGCATATACAAAGGTACAAAACATTTTTTCATCACAACTTCTTGAGTCACCAAAGCCTTTTAAAGATAGTGGTAAATGATAAATGGGTTATACTTGTATAGTATTGCTTTGCGATCCTCTGATACTGATTCTTTGTACAACATTGACATTTTCAGAGGAATTTTCATGTATACAAAATGCCATAAGTGCCCATGAAATGTCTATAGCCCAAATTCTTAGAGTTGCATTTTTATACATACGGGTTTACTACTAACTCAAATAGGATGGTTATTCTATAAAGATGTACTATGTGGAAAACATTGTGTTTAAACAATATCCAGTGGGGCTTTTAAAACTTCACCTGTGCCTGAAATTCAACCTCAAGCAAAACAAAACAAAAAAATATATTTTTAAATATTGTGATCATTTGTATTTGTCAAATACAAGCATAATGTCAGAAAATAGCACTTATAAAACTATCAAGAGTTATAAAAAAATATAATTTGACCCTTTGAGGGAGTAACTGTATCACCAGCTATCTGTTGGAGACCCTTGTAGTGTGACTATCATGAAGTGTAGTGTGAATATCACAAAGTGTAGTGTGACTATCATTAAGTGTAGTGTGACTATCACAAAGTGTAGTGTGACTATCATGAAGTGTAGTGCGACTATCATTAAAGTGTAGTGCGACTATCATGAAGTGTAGTGCGACTATCATGAAGTGTAGTGTGACTATCATAAAGTGTAGTGCGACTATCATAACGTGTAGTGCGACTCCCATGAAGTGTAGTGCGACTACCATGAAGTGTAGTGTGACTATCATAAAGTTTAGTGTGACTATCATAAAGTGTAGTGCAACTACCATGAAGTGTAGTGCGACTATCATGAAGTGTAGTGTGACTATCATAAAGTGTAGTGCAACTATCATGAATTGTAGTGCGTCTATCATGAAGTGTAGTGCGACTATCATGAAGTGTAGTGTGACTATCATAAAGTGTAGTGCGACTATCATGAAGTGTAGTGCGTCTTTCATGAAGTGTAGTGCGACTATCATGAAGTGTAGTGCGACTATCATGAAGTGTAGTGTGACTATCATAACGTGTAGTGTGACTATCATAACGTGTAGTGCGACTCCCATGAAGTGTAGTGCGACTACCATGAAGTGTAGTGCGACTATCATAAAGTTTAGTGTGACTCCCATGAAGTGTAGTGTAACTATCATAAAGTGTAGTGCGCCTATCATGAAGTGTAGTGCGACTATCATGAAGTGTAGTGCGACTATCATGAAGTGTAGTGTGACTATCATAAAGTGTAGTGCAACTATCATGAAGTGTAGTGCGTCTATCATGAAGTGCAGTGCGACTTTCATAAAGTGTAGTGCGACTATCATAAAGTGTAGTGCGACTACCATGAAGTTTAGTGTGACTATCAATGTCGTGTGACTATCATAATGTGTAGTGTGACTATCATAAAGTTTAGTGTGAATATCAATAAGTGTAGTGTGACTATCATTAAGGTCAGTGTGACTATTATTAAATGTAGTGTGACTATCACAAAGTGTAGTGTGACTATCATAAAGTTTAGTGTGAATATCAATAAGTGTAGTGTGACTATCATTAAGTGTAGTGTGACTATCATTAAGTGTAGTGTGACTATCACAAAGTGTAGTGTGACTATCACAAAGTGACATTTTTGTTTTTTGTGTAGAATGTCCTTTCTGTTTCTCTGAAATGTTGTGTATTCATAAGATTTGCACAGGATTTCATAAATTACCTCAAACATTTTTTGGGGCTTGGTTTGTTTTGTCCTTCAAGTTTACGAGCAGCTGTCGTTTTTGTACGTAAGGTTTTATTTACTCATTGGTTTATGTTGGGGTTTTTTTCATGACTTGTTGTCTTACTTCTGATATTCCCTGATGTACGGCATGGTTACGACATCTTGAATGTCAACGTGGCGACTGATAGATACTCAGAGATATCACTGACTCTTTATACTCAAGTGGAATATGAGGAGCCACAGTCCCCTCACATTAAAGAGGAAGAGGATGCACCACATTCCCCTACGTTAAAGAGGTTGGACTGGAGAAGGAGGAGGAGGAGGAGGAGGAGGAGGAGGAGGATGTTACCAAGATGCCGTTGACTGGTGTCCTTGTGAAGATCTCACTGTCATAAACATTTTAATAAGTAATCTAAAAATACACATGAGAACACACACTGGAGAGAAACCTTTTACATGTTCTATCTGTGCTAAAGGTTTTAGACAAAATGGTCATTTGAAAAGACATGCTAACGCACACTAAAGAGAAACCATTCAACTGCTCACTTAAGACCCTTGCCGGTGCCCTCATACAGAGACATTTTGACTACGCCTGCACCTCAAGGTTCACCAGTATCCCCAAGCCACTAAAAACTAAACTGCAAACTTCCCAAAACAAGCTGGTGAGACTCCTGCTCAACCTCCCATACAGGACTCACCTACCTCAAGCCCACTTTACCCAATTGGGATGGCTTAGAGTTGAGGAAAGAGTACACCAAATCGCAATGTGCCTGGTATTCAAAATACTCAGAGAAACTGTCCCCAAGTACCTGTCCAACTATTTCACCAGAGTAAGTGATGCTCACAGGCAGGGGCGCCGAAAAGGGGGGGGGGGGGGGGTGGGGGGGGGGTAAAGGAGACGGATTCTAGGGGCCCATGATGGAGGGGGGCCCAGAGAGGCCCCTAATGATGATGAAATTATAATACAGGGGGCCCTGTAAAGATTCTTTTCATGGGGCCCAAAATCTCTAGCGGCGCCCCTGCTCACAGGTACTACACCAGAGGGAGTTCCTTAGACCTCGTCCCCCCCAAATTCAAGACTCTCATTGGAAAAAATGCATTTGACTATTTTGCCACCACACAGTGGAATGCACCACCAACACACCTTCAAATTCGAACTTCCCTACTAAATTTTAAAACTGCCATAACATCATGGCTCAGCTCAACCTCTGCCTGATCTGAAGCTAAATTGATCCCCAGCAACTTTCCGAAGCATCAAACAGGTTTATATGTGGTTATAATGTATATATATTTATATGTGGTTATAATGTGTGTGTGTGTATATATATACTGTATATATATATGTATATATATATATATATATATATATATATATATATATATATATATATATATATATATATATATATATATATATATGTATATATATGTATATATATATACATATATATATACATACATACATATAAATACGGTATATATACACTATAACCACATATAAATATATATTCATTATAACCACACACATACACACATATATATATAAATATATATATATATGTGTGTGTGTGTATGTGTGTGGTTATAATGAATATATATTTATATGTGGTTATAGTGTATATATATTTATATGTGGTTTATATATATTTATATGTGGTTTATATATATTTATATGTGGTTATAGTGTATATATATTTATATATGGTTTATATATATTTATATGTGGTTATAGTGTATATATATTGATATGTGGTACATGTATATATATTTATATGTGGTACATGTATATATATTTATATGTGGTTATAGTGTATATATATATATTTATATGTGGTTTATATATATTTATATGTGGTTATAGTGTATATATATTGATATGTGGTACATGTATATATATATTTATATGTGGTTATAGTGTATATATACTGTATTTATATGCAGTTTATAAATATGTACAGTATATGTGGTTATAGTGTATATATATGTATGTGGTTATAGTGTATATATATTTATATGTGGTTATAGTGTATATATATTTATATGTGGTTATAGTATATATATTTATATGTGGTGTGTATATGTGGTTATAGTGTATATATATTTATATGTGGTTATAGTGTATATATATCTACCGGTATATGTGGTTATAGTGTATATATATTTATATGTGGTTATAGTGTATATATATGTAGGTATATGTCGTTATAGTGTATATATATCTATATGTGGTTATAGTGTATATATATTTATATGTGGTTATAGTGTATATATATTTTATCATTCTGTTTTGCACACTCTTGGAGTCAACATGTACATAGTGTCATGTACATAGTGTATATACCCCCCCACCCCACACCATCCATTTTTTAACATATTTTTTTATATACATGTTACAGGTTATATATATTTTATTATTGAATGTATCAAATGTGATGAATATTTAATGGACCACAATGGAAACAGGCCTTTTGGCTTTTTGTTTCATCCATTTGCATTTTTAAGGCATTACATGGATTCAATTATTTTAAGAATAGAATAGAATAGAAAGTACTTTATTGATGCCTGGGGGGAATTCAGCACCGCAGTTCGCTCACAATGAACTATAAACACTTAGGTATTTTTTACATGTGAATAATATAAATACAGTGTATTATACAGCATTATTCACATGTATATAATGTAAATACAATCTATTATACAGCATTATTCACATGTGAATAATATAAATACAGTCTATTATACAGCATTATTCACATGTGAATAATATAAATACAGTCTATTATACAGCATTATTCACATGTGAATAATATAAATACAATCTATCATACAGCATTATTCACATGTGAATATTATAAATACAGTCTATTATACAGCATTATTCACATGTGAATAATATAAATACAGTCTCTTATACATTTAAGTACAGTCAAGAAGGAACATATGCATTGTACAGTCTGTACAGATGTCAATAAACATCTCAATCAATCAATCCAGAGGGTGGCGGTAATGCGTTAGCTTAGTTTTCAACCGCCGTGAAACAAAAACGAAGAAGAAGACTTCCGGTAGGTCTACCGTTCGTGTAGAGACGAGCAACATCGCAGTGTGGCATTTAAGTTCGCGGTAATTCTTGCATTTCTAGATGTTATACTTATTGTTTGTCTTCGACATACTACACTTTATCAATGTTTCGCGTCGGGATAAACTCGACTCGTCCCGGTGAACTTCGAGGCCTCTCCGGCTAGCGTAGCTCGCTCGTTAGCTTAGCATGCTAGCTGCTAACAAAGAGAGCTAAAGCGGAGAAAATGTGTAAAGTACAAATGTTGAGAGTGTTGGTGAATCAGCGACTAAAGGCGGCTGCTGAAGAAATATGTGCAGTGTTAGAAAGAACGGTAGCAGAGTACGAGAGGGAACTTTCCCGAACAAAAGATGAGAACGAGCGACTACGTCAACTACTGGACGCTGTTTTCAAGAAGCTGCCGAGGACAGGTTTGTTTACTTCTTACTCTCACATGTTAACTAACTTTATATTTCATCATCAACACGAAAAAAAAACACTTAGAATAACTTTACTGGGCGGAGGAGCATTGTCAAGATGTGTAAGTAAGATGTGGAAATTGCATTCAATTTGTATTTTTACACACTTCAGAGGCGTCAAATAGACTATATCGTCAAAAGTACTTGGCCACCTGCCTTGACTCACATATGAACTTGAAGTGCCATCCCAATCCTAACCCATAGGGTTCAATATGATGTGGGTCCACCTTTTGCAGCTATTACTGCTTCAACTCTTCTGGGAAGGCTGTCCACGAGGTTGCGGAGTGTGTTTGTAGGAATTTTCCACCATTCTTCCAAAAACGCATTTGTGAGGTCACACACTGGTGTTGGTGGAGAAGGCCTGGCTCTCAGTCTCCGTTCTAATTCATCGCAAAGGTGTTCTATCGGGTTCAGGTCAGGACTCTGTGCAGGCCAGTCAAGTTCATCCACACCAGACTCTGTCATCCATGTCTTTATGGGCCTTGCTTCGTGCACTGGTGCACAGTCATGTTGGAAGAGGAAGGGGCCCACAAGGTTGGGAGCATGGAATTGTCCAAAATGTTTTGGTGTCCTGGAGCGTTCAAAGTTCCTTTCACTGGAAATAAGGGGCCAAGCCCAACTCCTGAAAAACAACCCCACACCATAATTCCTCCTCCACCAAATTTCACACTGCAGTCCGAAATGTACCGTTCTCCTGGCAACCTCCAAACCCAGACTGGTCCATCAGACTGCCAGATGGAAAAGCGTGATTCGTCACTCCAGAGAAGGTGTCTCCATTGCTCTAGAGTCCAGTGGCGACATGCTTTACACCACTGCATCCCACGCTTTGCATTGGACTTGGTGATGTATGGCTTAGATGCAGCTGCTCGGCCATGGAAACCCATTCCATGAAGCTCTCTGCGTACTGTACGTGGGCTAATTGGAAGGTCACATGAAGTTTGGAGCTCTGTAGCAACTGCAGAAAGTCTTTGCATTATGCGCTTCAGCATCCGCTGCCCCCTCTCTGTTAGTTTAAGTGGCCTACCACTTGGTGGCTTGATTGATTGATTGATTGATTGAGACTTTTATTAGTAGGTTGCACAGGGAAGTACATATGCCGTACAATTGACCACTAAATGGTAACACCCGAATACGTTTTTCAACTTGTTTAAGTCGGGGTCCACTTAAATTGATTCATGGGCTGAGTTGCTGTTGTTCCCAAACTCTTCCATTTTCTTATAATAAAGCTGACAGTTGACTTTGGAATATTTAGGAGCGAGGAAGTTTCACGACTGGATTTGTTGCATAAAAAAAATGTTAGGCAATGTTTGACGAATTAATCTGAAAGAATTGTTGCACCTTGACACTTAAGAACAATTTGTTACAAAAACAAATTAAATCTTCAAACTAATCGATTAATAGAAGAAAAACTCATTATTTTTTATACACACACTGTAAGCGTATATATAAAGTATATAATATAGTAACAGGCATATTCATAACATGTCATACTTATATATTTTGCTCTTTTTAAGCTAGTTTGACGGACACATCAAAACATTTGCTATTTCAAAATGATGACCCAGAACCAAATATTTTTGAGCCTGAATATACAGAGGATGAGCTACAAGTTTTAGAAGCTGAGTAATACACAGCTCTAGCAAGTATCGGTATTGCTATGTGCTGAACAAGAAAAACAAACCACTAAACCCACATATTAAAACAATCACTTACTGTACAATGTCTGCTCTCACTGGGATGCCGACTGATGGGAATTTCAGGGCTGGAATAAAATGGCAGGAAAAAAAATCACCATTGTTTTTGATTGATTGTGAAATTGCGATTATTAACAGGATTATTCATCCATTTGAAAACATGAGTATTGATTGCACCACCATACCTCAACTTTAAATATAACTTAAAAGGACAACGGATATAAATTAGTAACGGATAAACAAGTAAATGAATAGTAAAAACAACAATAAATTAAATTGCAATAAAATAAAACGCTGTTTTTTTCTTAACCTTTTACATGTATTTTACCACCATAGAGTGTGCTTTTTGTGTCATAAATACAATTTTATAAAACACAAAAATCCTCTTTATTGGTGCTATTTTTTGCAAATGTATCTACAAGTGCTCCAAGTACATTATTAGTAGGATACTTTTTTGAAAACGGTATTTTGTTAGCGCAGTGAGACCGTTATTGTGAAAGAGCATGACGAGTTTAGAGAAGACTTGAGGCTGTTTACTTGTTTTGTTTTTTAAAACGAGCGTCGATTTCTGTCCTGTTTGTACATTGTTCTTACATCCATGATGCCGTTCACAACTACACAAGCAGATGAGATGTGTTGTGGGTGTATGGATTGTTCTTGCTAGCTTTAGCTTCCTATTTTAATAGCGGTTTCAAGGGTGTTTTGGGGATGAATGAGCGACACCGGCCGGACATTTCCTGTTCCCGTTCCTCACAATGACAGCACTTCACTCACATTTACAGTCATGGTCAAAAGTTTACATACACTTGTAGAGAACATAATGTCATGGCTGTCTTGAGTTTCCAATCATTGCAACTCTTATTTTTTTGTGATGGAGTCATTGGAGCACATACTTGTTGGTCACAAAAAACATTCATGAAGTTTGGTTCTTTTATGAATTTATTATGGGTCTACTGAAAATGTTAGAAAAACTGCTGGGTCAAAAGTATACATACAACAATGTTAATATTTGCTTACATGTCCCTTGGCAAGTTTCACTGCAATAAGGCGCTTTTGGTAGCCATCCACAAGCTTCTGCTTGAATTTTTGACCACTCCTCTTGACAAAATTAGTGCAGTTCAGCTAAATGTGTTAGTTTTCTGACAATGACTTGTTTCTTCAGCATTGTCCACACATTTAAATCAGGACTTTGGGAAGGCCATTCTAAAACCTTAATTCTAGCCTGATTTAGCCATTCCTTTACCACTTTTGACGTGTGTTTAGGGTCATTGTCCTGTTGGAACAACCAACTGCGCCCAAGACCCAACCTCGGGGCTGATGGTTTTAGGTTGTCCTGAAGAATTTGGAGGTAATCCTCCTTTTTCATTGTCCCATTTACTCTCTGTAAAGCACCAGTTCCATTGGCAGCAAAACAGGCCCAGAGCATAATACTACCATCACCATGCTTGACGGTAGGTTTGGTGTTCCTGGGAGTAAAGGTCTCACCTTTTCTCCTCCAAACATATTTCTGGGTATTGTGGCCAAACAGCTCAGTTTTTGTTTCATCTGACCACAGAACTTTCTTCCAGAAGGTTTTATCTTTGTCCATGTGATCAGCAGCAAACTTTAGACACGCCTTAAGGTGTCGCTTCTGGAGCAAGGGCTTCCTTCTTGCATGGTAGCCTCTCAGTCCATGGCGATGCAAAACACGCTTGACTGTGGACACCAACACCTGTGTTCCAGCAGCTTCCAATTCATTGCAGACCTGCTTTTTGGTGGTTCTCGCTTGACTCTTAATTATCCTGACCTAATTTTCTCTCCGCAGCAGGTGATAGCTTGCGTTTTCTTCCTGATCGTGGCAGTGACAAAACTGTGCCATGCACTTTATACTTACCAACAATTGTCTGTACAGTTGCACTTGGGACCTTAAGCTGCTTTGAAATGGCTCCAAGTGACTTTCCTGACTTGTTCAAGTCTATGATTCCTTTTTTCAGATCTGTGCTGAGTTCCTTTGACTTTCCCA